>NW_024062546.1:0-71199 GCF_006381635.1 Hibiscus syriacus | reverse complement strand
ACAAAACGAAGGCACAGAAACAGAAACAAAATCGATTAGAAATAACCATGAACGCGAAACCAGGGAGATCTCTCATCAGTCAGCAAGGGAGAAGAACCAAAAAAACAAAAACAAAAATCTCTCAGACATTAGCAAAAAAATATAATACAACCCAAAAGTACACAAAAAACGAAATACCCAGAAGATCATTCATCAATACCAGAGAACAAACGAAAGCAAAAAACTCACCCCATCCAGAACCTTCGTCGCCCTTGCTAAACCCACGACCCTCTGAGAGAAGGTAAAACCCTTCGTTTCTTGTCATTTCCAACCGTGCATGTCGGTTTTTAAGCCACGTTTCTTTAGGATTTTGAGGGGTTTTCTATTTGTGTCAGGGTTAAGAGAGGAGGCTTGTACTGGCCATAGGTTGGCTTGGTTAGGGTTTGATGGTTTGATTAGAACCTAGGCTTTGGGTCGTGGTTTAGTCAGTGAGGGACTCAAGGATAGAGTAGGGGTTTCGTTGAGGCTTTTCACCATAGTCATTTGTAGGTGGCAGCCACGCGGCTGCCATGGTCGGGTCTAAAGGCAGGATAAGAAGGTAAATGGGAGTTTTGAGAGGCTTGGCTTAGATCTAGGCCTAGTGGTTACTCTTGAGTGAGGGGTGAGCTCGGGCCGCCTTAGACTCCTCATCGAAGCGCTAAACGCAGAGGCTGTAAGTGGCTGATAGGGTTTCTACTAGGGTACGAAAGCGAGGAAGAAGGTTAGAGGGAGAGGGGAAATAGCTGAGAGGGTTGTCTCGTTAGGCTGAGATGAAATGATTAGGTAAAAGCTTACCCTAATATCTCATATATTAAAACACCAAAACGGTGTCATTTGGATGGCCCCCAAAACGGTTGCGTCTCGATCAGTTGGGGGAAACTGTGCGTTTTAGGAGTAACGATAGTATCTATTTGGCCTCTTAGTTTCGTTTCATTTCACTTGGTCCTGAAGTCTAATTTCACCGGTTCTTAATTTAGACGTTTATCTTTTTGTGTATTCCATCTTGGTCCAGAATCAGTTTAGGGCTATTTTGATGTGTTATACTTTGGATATGTAATTTGGGAACTTCTATTTTGATCTTTAAGTTGATGTTTTCCTGTTGTGATTTTGTTTTCCATATTTTACACGATTTGATTTCAATCCCAAATGTTATGCTATTTAGTTTTTTGTTATTTTTTGACATTTAATCTCTAATGTTTTCATGTTTCGTTTTAGTCCCTAGGTCGAGTTTGCATGTTTCTAATTTGTCTATTTATTTACGATTATTTAGTTTTCGTCCTTAATGTTGATTTGTTTATTTTTGTTGTAGATATTGGACTTTAAGGTTTTGTATGTTACTTTTAGTCATGTGGGTATGTTTTTAAGTTTGTGATGTTGCATATTTGCGTAGCATTTTCCTCGTTTTCATTTTAGTTTTATAGGCGGTCTCGGTTTTTACTTTGATCTTATATGTAATGCTTGATAGATATTTTTTTGAGATCTTTGTTAATAGTGATTTTAGCTCTAGATTTATTTACTCATTTATTTAATCACATGTTTAATTAATTTTTGCATTAACATCGCTTGTATGATTTGCATGATAACCTCACGTGCATAACTCGACCTAATCACATAATCGGATTAAGGGAAATACCCTTTTAATTTAAAATTGTCGGAATGGCTTTTCTTAACTTACAGGAAAGTTGTTCTTGACGTTTTAAATTACAAGTGTATCCCGCATTGTCACTAACAAAATTTTGATTCTCCACTTTAAAATTGGGAATAAAAGAAAAGAAATCAGCTAGTTAAATTTATTGAGAAAAGGTCGTTAGAACTGAACTAAAGATCTGGTCTCAATATTTTTAAATAATCGAATATTCTTTATCTTTCTAATGGTTTTGTAATTTTAATTTAACCTATTTGTTGCTTTTGCATACTAAAAATTTGTGTTCTTGTTGTTTTAAGGGATCAAAAATTAATTAAAGTTGAACTTATAAATTTGTTACAAAGACATTAATTATCGACTAGGTACTGATTTAGGGGTTGTGGGGGTGCTAATCCTTCCCCACGCGTAACCCGACTCTCGAACTTGGATTTTGATAACGCAGACCTCTACTTGTCATTTAATTAAAATTAATTTGTTATTTAAAATGACAAAATTTTTGGGTGCCCAATCACACCTAATCAAAGATTGGTGGCGCCTCGAATCTTATGTTTTTATCGTAAAGGAATTCCAATTTTTCGAAACGAGGTTTTCTAAAATCGCATTGTTTTTAATTAAAAATCAATCATAATGAAGATAATTAAAATGACGCGTTTCCAAAATATCGCCCCACCAGAAAAAAATCGTTTCGACAGCTTGGCGACGCCGCTGGGGAATTTTTTAGAGATCAGGCCGATAGTCGATTAATTAATTGTCTTTGCAAATGAAGTTATAAGCTCGTTTAAATTTGGTTTTTGATCCCTTGTTTGTTTTAAATTTCTGTTTACATTCTAATTGTGGATTGATAAAGAATAATAGTTGTACTACCGTGTGATTTACATGTTTCAGTTTTTTTTACCTTCACCTAGTCTATCGTTTTCTTGGATCGAGGTAAAGGATTATGTTTCCCCACTGTTTTGTAAACCTTTAATATTTAGAGCCTTCTGACTATCTCTGTCCCTTTAGGTTAGGGTGAAAGCTACGCTTACTGAGAAAATTATTTTTCTCCGCACGGGCTTTAGCTAGTAACCTTTGGGGTACAAGTCTTATGTCTACAGAAAACATTGAGTTTCCTCGCATGGATATAGGAAATGTATCCTCTCGAATTGAACTGATTCATTTAAAAACCTATAATAGGTGAGAATCGAGGGCCTGGCAAGCCCAAGGGGCACCAGCAAAGGGCAATTCGAGGACCCTTTAGTGATACGAAACTCTGCCCGTTTATGCTGAATCTCTTTCCACAGACACGGGGGAATCTCATTCTAACCTTTTCCTCGATTTATTTATTTTTGAGAAAAGTATGCGAACTAGATACATGCGGTTAGGATTTTTGTGAATAACAAAGCATGAGGGTAGATATATCATGTTGGGTAGAATCTACTAAAGTATGATTGGGTAGACACCATGTTGGGTAGATACCATAGAATAAGGTTTAGGATGTATATATTTTCTATCTTCAGTGTTGTTTGTTTATTCTTCGACTATTCATTGTATATACTAACACAGTTTTATTTTTGTTTGTGTTTTGTGCTTTATTTATTATTGTTGCATTGCATCATCATTCATGAAGAAAGGTGTTGGTTCACAAGGTGGTCATAAAAGTAGAAGGCGGTCATAAAATGGACAAGAGCTTTCATAACAAGGAAGTGGATAACGCAGAAGTGAGGTCGTGTCCGAGGAAACTCAGAAGAAGAAAGGCGACTGTTTGATTGAAGATTACTATCGGTACTACCAGAGGTTGCTCCGGTCAGTCTAAAGTAAAAC
This sequence comes from Hibiscus syriacus, assembly GCF_006381635.1. Lineage (NCBI taxonomy): Eukaryota > Viridiplantae > Streptophyta > Magnoliopsida > Malvales > Malvaceae > Hibiscus > Hibiscus syriacus. Next base: position 67,736 of record NW_024062546.1, on the reverse strand, counting down.
GATTTGCAAGAGGTACGCGAAATTTTGGAAAGTTGGAATTCTAATGTGAAGTACTCTTTCTGGAAAAAGTATAGTGACATCGCCCTTCTGTACTGAAAGTGAACGAACCCCTAATCAAAGCTCTCATCCAGTTTTGGGAATCCAGCATATAGTTGCTTCACTTTCAAAAAGGAAGACATGACTCCCACGTTAGAAGAATACACATCCTTGTTTCATTTCGAGACGGTACACTTGGACCAGATCTACTCAAAGGCTTCAAGAACACAATCCTTCAAGAGCAACCTCGTAAGGATTACTGGAATGGGAGAGTGGGTTGTTGATCGAATCCAAAAGAAAGGAGTCTGATTGCTTCCCTTGGTCATGCCTCAAAGAGCTTATCGTCAAGCATAGCGATATTGAGAAGAGCATGGAGATGCTCACCTTGGGAATTTATGGTTTGATGATTTTCCCGAAAGTTCTTTATCATGTGGAAGCCGCAGTGGTCGATTTATTCAAGCGTTTGAAAGGAAGGTGAATCTTGTCCCTGCAGTTTTGGCCGAGACATTCAAAGCAATCAGCACTTGCAGAAGACTCAGAGTAGCCGCTTCACCGGGTGTCCAGTTGTTTACTGTTTGATACGCAGTCACTTCTGGAAGATTGACCGAGAGTATAGTCGTCGGTTTTCTACGGCCTATTCACCCTTAAAGGACTTCCTCACTAAAGAGTGGCCAAGCATCTCACCAGGAAGGATTGGGTTTCACTCTTTAGAAATCTACATGAGCATGAATAGTGTGGCGTGTCCCCTGGTTAGCTTTTGTGGATGTGTACAAATGCGGGGATTTCGATTGGGTAACCCTATTAGGGTTACGGGTAGAGTCGGCTATGCCTACTGATGGTATTAAGGCAATTTGGGGTACGCCAATTCGTCCCAACTACATCCGGTTTGAAGACATCTGAATTTGTGTACTGTGGAGATCACTACAAGAAAACTGCTCGTGCAATGTCAGAGGTATGGAAGTCAACCTTTAGAACTGATTTGGTAGCAGCTGAGTCATGCTGACACCATATTACGTGCATGAAAGCAACGCGAAAGAATGATATCATTCCTTTGGCGGATCGTGATCAAGCATTCCTTTGGAAGCGTAGTTTAAATACGTACCGTCTAAGTTGGAGATACTGAAGAGTGATTTCGAAGTGGAAATCGCCAGGAAGGAAGCAGTGTGAGGTCCTTAGACAAAAGAATTTTATACTGGACATGATAGGGGTTCTATAATACACATTTGAGCTTATGCACAAGATAAAGGATGATCGAGGCCAATCTCACTAGTTTACAGAGCGATTACCAAAAGATGAGTCGAGCTCGGGAATTGCTGGCCTAGGAGAACTTCAGACCAGTGGCGGTTGGAGCTCTGGGCTGAGAGGGATCATCGAGTTAGAGATGTCAGAGCTGAAAGAGAACGCCGAGTCAGAGAAGTAGAGGCAGAGAAGAAGAAAAGAAATCAAGAACTTGAGTCCGAGAGAAGGTCCTGGGTTAGGGCACTGAAGAGCGAAAGGACAGAGGCTAAAGAGTTAAGACAAAGGTACACCTTGAGCAGAAGCGAGAAGAAGAGTTGCAGGCTAATATTGAAGAACTCAGAATGAAGGCAAATAGCATGCAACTTGAACTTGAGATTAGAAGCAAAAGATCAACGAGCTCGAAACTGAGAAGAGATAAAACAAAGAGGACTAAAATTAGAAAGGCAACATCGGAGAGTGTGCTCCAAGGCAAACAGGATGAAGTATTCCTCTGGATACAAAGGTACGGAGCAAAGAACGAGAGAATAGAGATACTCAATCAGAGATGCATGAAATAGAATCAAGGCATGAGGAAGAGTTAGCTCGAGCCAAGGCAAAGAATGAAGTACAGTGCCTATGTTATGCAGCTTGAAAGTTCCTTATTTGTAGAAAGTAGTCAGCATTTCCAACGGATCAAAGGGTTGGCCTCGAGGAGAGCGCTGCTTTGCAAAAGAAGATTCATGATTTAGAGGCTGCCTTACGAAGCTGCCAAACACAAATCGCTGATCTCGAGCGTACCATCCAAGCACCAGCTGTAATGGCAAAACTCAAATGATAACTTTAGAGACTGGAAGACAAACGTCAATCATGTGATCCGTGAAACCATGAATCATTAAGCGCGTTGCGAGGCAGTTGGGAGAGATGGACCTCCAGAAAAAGTCATCCAGAGCTACACAAATCCAACATCAGATATAGGAAAGAGATCGATTGGCTTGTTATCAGATAATGGAGCTAAACATTAGAGCTAGGCATTTTCTGTAATGGACTTTTCTTGTAAAGATGATGCTTTTGTCCTAAATGAAAGTTGTTCTAAGACTGGTCACGTCTTATGAATCAATACCTTTCTACATGCATTTGCATTTTATTGTTAATTTAAGTCTTGTGTTGAATTTTTGCTCGCATTCATCTCAAATTAAAATTAACATTGATCATTCAAACTACTGGGAAATTATATTATATATATAATATATATATATATATATATATATAATTTAAGTCTTGTGTTGAGTTTTTGGACTTAGTATATATATATATATATATATATATATATATATATATATATATATATATATTTGAGTAATTGAGTTGGATTAGCATGACCATGTGTAATCATGTTTAAGGATTGACCATCTTACTTATATTTTAAATAATAATAATTTATAGTTGAAAAACGTTAAAAAAGAAAGTAAAAAATTATAATTTCCAAATAAGATTGTATCAGAAAAATATCAAGATATTTTGAAAGAGCTTGAAATAATACATCAACGGGATTTGGTTCAATGATAAGTAGTTTATATTGTTTAACATGTCTTGAGTTCGAGGCCTTGTCAATATAGAAAATTTCTATTGAGAGACTCACTCACCAAAATTAAGTGTGCGACGCAGGTCGGTCCGGATTAGTCATGCAAGGTCTTGGAGAATCAAGAGGGGAAAAAAGAACTTAAATAATGTAACATAGATTTAAACCGTAATTATGATATTATATTTTATCATATCTCAACCACTGTGTTAACGTCCACTCAAACTGTCATTAATTTTTTAACGAAAAATGACGAGTTTGGAACTAATGAATAGTCAGAAACCATTTTATAACTTTTAATAGTCAGATGACTTAACAAAGCAATATCATATAGTCGGGGGTGTACTTTACCCTATAAATTATTAAACACGTCTAATTTAAAAGGATAATATGTATATTAAATGTCTTACCTTATTTGTTATAATATTTTATATTTTCTTATTGAATTGTTATACATTTAATCTAGTGTTATTTCAACTAAAAATGATCAATCATAATTTATACAATAATAATGTTTACAATGATTTTTATACTATATAATTAAAATTTACAATGAAATACTTAGTAAAATTTTCATTACTCTACTTATAAATATTAAGTAAATTTTAAAATATTTTTTATATAAAATCTTCAATGGAAGCGTAAATTTTAGTATTTATTGAACGTAGGAATTCACGTCATATAGTATCCATAGATATTTTTTAAAATATTTATTGTTGATTTATCACAATAAATAAATAATAATAGCCCAAAAAGGATAAACAACTTTATTACACGAAATAAACATTTTCAGTAGTTAAAAATTATTGTCGATTTATCACACCAAATAAAAAAGAATAGCCCAAAAGGATAAACATTTAATCTTTATTACACGAAACAAACGTTTTCGGTAGTTAAAATATATTGTTATTTTTTAGGTTCCAAATTTAAACACCATTTATGTATAGATGTAACGCTATATGGTTAATCTTTAAACAAATATTATCTTGTATTTTTCTTGTAATAACTAAAAATCATTTAGTCTTGATATATTTTAATTTGGTCAACCTTTTTTAACATAGCCCCTAAACTTGATAGTTATTTTAAAATAGTCCATAAACTTGAATTTTTAGTTCTTTTAATTGATACTCTAAAATTGTATCGCACCAAAATCATGAAAACAAAGAAAAGGTTGCCCAACTCTGATGCTTTAATCTTCTTTGTACTTCTCCAGTGGTCTAATTCTTCCACAGGTCTTGAATTTTTCCCATTGCCTATTTAATCGGTTTGCATGATAAAAACTCAAAGAAAGTTATAAATTCTATATTGTTATAATATTTATATTACTATTTTATAAACATTATTTTATATCATTTATACAGGGTAACTACATGAACGGTCACTAAAGTTTAATTAAATTTTCATTTTCTCCACTGAACTTTTAAAAAGTTGCAAGTTACGACATTATCGATATGCAACAGAATGATGCTCGAACTCGGAACCTCAAAGAATAATTATTTCTTTATCACTGAGTTCACTTTGTTCGTGTATGTTATTTATCACTTAAATCTAACTATTAAGTTGGTTGCCTTCCTTTCTTCAACCTAGAGAAACTGTCAGTAGAACAAATGAACAGAAGTGAGCTAAAAGTTCTGGTTTTCTGGCCTTCTCAGGTCATCAATCATCCACTACTGTCCTTTATCCATTCAATTTTGTCTTCTAAGTGTACAAGTCCCCCACAAACTTTTCTGATCAGCAGATCAAGTTAAGAGCTATATAATCCAACTGGTTAAAACTCCAAAACATAAGCTACGTAATTCTGCAGATTAAGCCAAAAGGGAAGACAGTCCAACTTTAGTAACTAAGAATGACACTTGCTGCCTGTAAGCTCAATTTCCATCTTTCTGCTGCGATTACAACATATCCAATGAACTTTTCATCCTACGTATATAATATCACATATAGTACAACAATGGCTTTTAACACACAAGACACAGGATGGAAGAAGGAGTTGGTTTTTGACGTCCTGTGAGAAGGGAAACTGGAGTAAAAACTCTCAACTGTAAGAACCAACATTGGAGCCAAGGTTGGAACATTGCGTGGTCCAGACCCCTCGGATGTGCCAGATTGTTTGATAGACAATCGACGCTTGTAGCGTTTAAGGACAGATGCCAAGTTCTCTTTTCCCTTTGGGAAAGTTACATCACCAGCAGCAGTACCCGTTCGACCCTATGGCATGATATAGCTATCTCGACATCCTTAATTATATCCAAGAGCGTCACAGCATTTGTACACTTAGTTGGGATTCGATGAATCTCAAATTGATCAACCGAATAATTTGCCAAAAAGGGTGAATTAGCCTTTTGAATTTAGAGAGTAATGAGTAAAAAGATAAAACAATTTGCACAAGAATTTATAGTGGTTCGACTTCTCAACCAGTCTACATCAACTATCTAAGCTACTCACTTAGGATTTTCTAACAAATTCAGTAATTTGTTCTTTCTTTTTTTAGGACAAAGAGATAACATTTACAACTCCATAGGTTTTCAAATACTAAGCTAGAACCAATCCCCTTTACAAAGGAATAAAGATGTAAACAGAAAAAACCTCTCAAATGAAGATGTTCACAAAAATTAAGCTCACAAGAAAACAATTAAAGATTTGCAATGAGCTCAAACACACTAATATTTACAAGAGAAAGGAAAATAGAATGAAAGTCTTCTCTTGTGTTTGATTGCTTGGATAGATGTTGTCAAACCTTCTTCAAGTGTCCTCAACTTGTTTTATATGTTGGAATGAGTTTGTGATCCTTTCTAGCCATTGGGGATTAATTTTCTACAAAATAAAATTGTCCAAGACAGAGTATGATACTCCTTTAATGAGTATCGATACTACCTTTGTAATATTTAAGTAAACTAGCCGTTGAAGACCGTTGGGAGATACTATGCTTCATGGTATCGATATCACTGTGTAAAGTAGTATATGTACCTATTTTGCATTCTGGAATTGAGCAATTTGGAAAACATCTGTAGTATCGATACTACCTAGAGAGTATCGATACTTCTCTTACCTTTGGTATCGGTACCACATGAACAATATTGATATTGTTCATGAAGTATCAATACTGTAAGAACGGTATTAGTACTACACAGAAAAATTGTTTTGTTCTCAAATTCTAGTTTAATGGACTTTGAATTATTTTGAAAACTTTGACAAATTCAATCAATCCAAAAACATTTTGCATTAATTTGTTATATCAAAATTGTAACACCCCCAACCCGTACCCGACCCGAATACGAGTCCGAGATGTCACATTGACTTTTTAAACAAAATTCTTATCGAATAACAGAATATTTGAACTTATTTTAAGAAAATAAGATGAATATTGAATTATGTTCGTTATAACCAATTAAGAAAATATACATTTTATGAACATAAAATACGGTATGAACAGTACTGTGAACAGTAATGAACAATACCATGAACATATGAAGCTACGGTGCATTGATGCATTGCTACAGTGCATCGTGCACAAAAATATCGAAGCAAAATTGTGTATAGATGCATTGCTACAATAACTTTCGTAAAACGTACATAAACTCATAAAAATTTAACCGTTCATTACTATACGTTTACATTTACATAAATACGTTTAAAACATTAGAAAAGTCAATCAGAGTATTCGTACTAAAACATTTCTCACATGCCAACATACTATACACAATCAAAATACATACTTTATCAGTTACTTCTGATCTGATCTTCTAGCAGTGTTGTTGTTCTTGCCACTCCTATTTATGACATTCTTGGTTCTTGGTACCTACGTGTAAATAACTTACACGCTAAGTCATAGACTTAGTGAGACATAATAAAATATATAACAATGAATTCATGAAACATGCACTCTTACCGTTCATTGCAACATTATAACATGCATGTATCCATTACACTACAACATATATGATCATGTCATGCATATATGAAATTTATCTTCTTATGCAATTTTCACTTCGCTTTATCTTTGTATTGCTCATGTACATTATTGAGAACATGAGTAAATGAGTACACTGAGGTTGTGCACGAATGCTGTCACCACAGCTCGAATAAATTCCCACTAGGGGCACTGAATATTTGTCCTGAAAGACCACTATGTATGTCCCGAAGGACTACTATGTCCCGAAGGACCACTGTATATGTCCCGAAGGACCACTCCTTAAGAACCATATACATATACAATGGACCAAATAAGTGTACCAAAGTACCACATATATGTTCCACATAATTACATATATGTCCCGAAGGACCAGTAGAACCCTCGACTCTTGGCATGCCAATTATACCTACAACTCTCATATTAAATCACATGGGATTAAATATGAATACATTTCTCATTTTCATATCTTTCTCATCACTTTTTATAAACACATATTCACTTCACATGTACACATATGATCACTTTCATTATTTCACATACCGGATTGATTCTCTACAATTGCATTCTTTCATATAATATCATATTAAGCATAAATGAATTATGCATGAAACAGTATCCAATATATATATATATATATATATATATATATATGGATGTACATGATATGAAATCATGAATTCACTATAAGAGATAGACTTATCGCAAGTCTTATCTCCATACAATTCTATCTAATATGTGCACTCACCTTAGCCTTGCTTACTTTGACTCGATTCTAATCCTTCGATTGTTCCGGAACATGATTACGTTATATATAGTATACATTGATACATATCAGTATACTATTTGATATATTCTAAACTATCACTTCTTAGGCTAAAAGAAAAGCTAATTTCATCTTAATGAAGGTATGTATCGATGCACTCTACAGTTGATGCATCCCTTAACATGTGCATCGTGCATTATCTATGCATCGATACACAAATCCCATTCGATGTTTGTATTTTAAGTTGATGCACTCCTTATGCATCGATGCACTAATTGTATTCGATGTTCATTTATTCGAGAGTGCATCGGACACATTGAAATGTACCGATGCACACAACCCAGAAATTCCATTTTAATCACAAATTCACTCTCTTTTCAGTTCAACTCTTCATCTTCACCTACTTTAATAATCCTAACATACATACACATGCTTAGCCTCACTAATATTCATTTATCCCATCTTTACCTCAATATCCTCTCCTCTTTATGAAATTCAAGAATCATACTCCAATTTCAACATGTTCTAAATTCAATTTTAACACTTCTTATGTCTTAACTAGATTGATGACAAGTCAAATTCAACCTCTAAATTCATTTAAACCCTCTTATTCAAAATTTCACTTTGAAACTCATTATCTTTAATCTTTCGTAACTTCTTCATCTTTTGATTATAAGACAACTTAAGCTTTCCTTAAGCTTAAGTATCACCTAAGGATCAAACCCACTCTTGAATTTTGAGAATTAACCAAAAGAAATTAAACTTACCTTGGCTTGGGTCTTCACGTTGGAGAAGGAAGAATATAGAATATGAGAATTGTCTGGAAACTTTGTTTCCAAACATGCTCCACATGGGTTATTATAATACCCATAACTATTTAATTATTTTCTTGTCCAAAGACCATTTTCCCTTTAATTCATTTGATAATTACTAATAACTTTATGGAAATATTTCTAAATAAATCATTAAACTATTAAACTATTCTACTTTTATCACCAAATTCTGAAATTTTACAATTTAGTCACTAACCCTATTTGAGAATGTTACAAAAATATTATAATCATAGTTCAACAATTTCCCCTTTTTAATATAACAAAACATTTGAAATTTTGTTTTGGCAAAATTTCCCCCCCTTAATAAAATATTTCACGAAAAAGAGGAATATTTGGAAAATATTAAAACTCCTCATTTTTCACTGAGAAATTGATTTTTTTCAAGCCTATACTTCTCTCCCTTTTTGTTATATAAAAATAATTCAAACTTTTAAGGTACAAACAACAATGGAGAGTAAGTAGTAATTTTAACATTAAAATCATTTGAAAAATCAAAATTCCTCTCAATAAAAGTATTCCAAACAAAAATTTGACTTTAAAATCTCGACACTTAAAATTTGAATTTCAACAAATGAACAAACATTAGTAGCACATGAAATTCAATATATAAAAGTCTAATATATTTATGCAATACCAATTATATATTTAAGTGCATGTGCATAAAGCTATCCAAAAATATTATGCATTTGAAAAATTAATATCAATTGTTAGAGAGATATCATTTGAAATAAATCACATGCATAAACATTTAAATTAAGGTCAAAAATTAAAATTTATAAAAACAACGTTAGGGGTGTAAACGAGCCGAGTCGAGCTCGAGTATTGCTGAGCTCGACTCGAACTTGAAAACTTTAATAGTAGGCTCAACTCGACTCGAAAACTCACGAGCTAAAAATTATCAAGCTTAGCTCGAACTCGAAATATAATATTGAAACTCGACTCGAACTCAAAAAGGCTCGAACTCAAAAAAAATTCAGAAGCTCGAGACTCGAGCTCGATTCAAGCTCTAATTCGATTCAAGCTCGAACTCAAACTTGAATTTGAACCTACAAAAATCTTATATTACATTTAAAATATATAAATAATTTTCCATTTAATCAAACATCACCAATGCATTATAATATGAATGTATGAACTATAAAATCTAAAAAAATAAAAATACAATTACAAGAAATTTAGGATAATTAATATAAGCTTTGAAGTTTTTTTTATAATAATTATTAGTATTATTATTACTCATGTTTATTATATAACATATGGTGAAAATCCCCAGGAGGAAGCCCGAGACAGTGCCACCCATGTGAACCCACCGAGGAAGACTCATGCTGGTTGACCATCTACCGAAACCAGTGTTGTCGTCGCCCATGCTGGCCATGCTCGAACCATGCCCTGCATACACACAAAAAAAGGGACAGAGCACCAAGCACAACAAGAAGACAAAGAGAAAATCAAGGACGATCATCATCATAAAAGGGGAGAGGTCAGCCATAAAAAAATAGAGATGAATCAACAACAGAGGTACCCCCATCATCACAAAAAAAAAAAAGAAAAGACACAAAAGAAAAAAAAGACCAAAAAACTATCAACCATCAAGAGGAAAAACCATAGCGAAAATCTTTATCAACCTCAGAACCAAGAACAGAAACCAAAAACCAGAAGTTTACCCTAAAACTTCAATATATTGAATGTTTACAAAATATGACAACACATCTAAATTTATAAAAAGATGACAAATATGACAACATATCCAAATTTATACAAGTTGATACATGATGTCTTTAACCTTACTATTGTTCTCCCTAACTAAATGTGATGGAAACATTTTGGGAAATGCAATTTTTATCTCCCTCATTTTCAATATGGATATAGAATAACAATTGTGCTAATTAGTACATGAAGCCAAATACTAGCCTGCAATATATAAATTAACAGTCAACCTTTGTGCAACATCAATAAAACATCAATTTGTCTTCTTCTCTAGGAAGAACAAGTTCACTTCAACAATGTTTGAACCAAACATTAGAAAGAAAAAGAAGTTCTTAATTGCCAGCTTTTCCGTTTGAAGTTTTAAGTAATGAAATAAGAGGAGCAATAGGCTCAGCCTACAATTGATCCACTTACTCATTCTGATATATGATTCTTCTGCAATAACTTTCCAACTACAAAGGCCGCAAGTGGGAATATTGGGAGAGTAAGATTGCAATGTGAACCGGCAAGCAAAGATAACGTGTTAAATGATGCTCGAGCCCAAATAACCAAAATGGAAACAGTAATCCTAAAAGAAAAGCCTCACCCTATTGTATTATTAGGAAAATCTAAAATTAGGATTAGAAGCATTACCAGCACATAAAAAGAGGCCAATCTCTCAATGATCTCGACTAAACCAAATCCAGATCTGATATCCATACTGCAGCATTTATCAATAACACGATAACAAGCCTTTAATCCGAGAATCATAAATTCATAGCCTACCAGCAAGAGAGCTAAAATTTGAAAACAAACCTTCATAGGTTTTCATTAATAAGTCAGCTATTTACAGCAACAAGCACCACAACACAGAGGTTTAAACAGGCCTGCATGACTCTGTCATCACGTATAAAGAGCCTCTGCCATTATTCATTTTTTTTACAAAAATAACGACGAGAGATAAGAGAATAAAATAATGTATAAAGAGCTTCTTTCCTCCGTGTTCAAATTAAACAATATTAATACAAGTATTTTTTAAGGTTTTATTCTATTTCCTAGCAACCATTTTATCATTTTTTCCTTTGATTCGAATATAGAAATATAAGAGAAATTAATTTCATTTTACCTAGCCCTGTTTCGGGTCTTCATCGGGGTCGGGAAGTCGAGCCTTGTTATTAGGAGTAAAGATCGTTCATCTGGGATTATTGGCCAATGTAAGAAGCTGAGAGTAGGGGTTAATATCATCTGAGCCTTAGGAACATTCGATTGGTGGTGTCGTGTTCCATAGCTTTAGATCGGGGTAAATAAAAAGAATGTGTTAGAATAGAACCAAGTGCTTGGTAGTATGGGTTAGGATTAGAGACTTACCAGTTGAGTCCCTGGTGGTTGGAGTTGGATTGTGGCCACCTGCGTGTGGTGGCCGATGTAGAAAGCTTTCTCGGTCACCGAGAGAGATGAGGATATAGTGAAACAAGTGGTTTATTTGGGTAGTTCGAAACCTAAATGGTAGAAGTTTCGATCTGGTTTACCCTATTGTATTAGGGTCTTCGAGAAGAAGAGACCATCATGTTGAGAGTGGCACCGTCGTGCGTGAGAGGGAGAGATGGGATTGAGAGAGCTATCGAGAGAGGCTGTTGGAGAATAAGGGGTTGTGAGGCTGTGTTTGGTATTTTGTGTGCGTGAGTTTAGTTTAGGTTTAGTTAAATTTAGCTTTCATATTAATTTTTTTGTAAATTAAGTTATAGTCCCCCAAACTTGAGCACCCTTTTGTAAATCCCTAATTTAATTCTTGATTTGTATGTTGAATTTTACGTTTATTTAAATTTAGTCATTAGTTTAATATGTATATGCATGTTTAATAAATTTATAGTTTGGTATGTTATATTTTAATTTTTGTATTTCAATCACATTTGTTTAAATTTTCTTATTTGTTTTAAATGTTTAGGTGTCATTTATGTTATTTTCCATATTATTTTAGCTTAAACCGGATAGGATCAATTGCATTAAGACCCTATAGTTTATGCACATTTTGTATTTAAGTCATTGGTTTAATTCCAATTTTGTAAGTTTAATTTTACATTTACATGAATTTAATCATCATTCTAAAGTTAGTATATTTAGCTTAAATTAGTCCTCACATTTAGGTTTCTCTTAATTTAATCACTGTTTAGGAATGTTTTCTTTAATTAGTTGTGTATATTTATTTTGCATGTTGATATGTTTATGTATAAGTGTGCGAATAATTTATTTAGGAGTCACTTAACATCATTTTGCATAATTTGTATGTTACTTTCATGTGCATAACTTAACCCCTATCACATAATCGGGTTTAGGGTTTATAATTTAGAGTTCATAGTTTAGGGTTTATAGTTTAGGGTTTAGGGATTAGAGTTCATTATAAAGACATTAATTAATCAACTTGGTATCGATTTATGAGGTAAGTACAATTTAGGGTTTAGGGTTTAGAGTTTAGGGTTCATTATAAAGACATTAATTAAAATTTGAGGGTAGTTGTATTGAAGAATTTTTAATATATTTTTAAAATTTTATAATTATCAATAGTGTATTTTTAATATATTTTTAATAATGTAATTTTAAAAAATAAAATTATAATAACATTTTTTCGATATGCTCACGAGCTTTTCGAGTCGAATATCGAGTAGCTCGTTTCGGCTCGTTAAGAACTCGAGTCGAGCTCTATCACGAGTCGAGTCCATTCGATCTGAGTATTTATCGAGCCTTGATCGAGTCGATCTCGAGTAGCTATCGATCTGTCTCATCTCGTTTACAGCCCTAAACAACGTATTAAAATCAATTTTGACCAAAATTTATTATGATGAACAAACATTCATGAAAAATAATTAAAACTTTAGAAAATATTCGTCATAACATATTTTCAACATACATGAGATATGAAAAATCATTAAAACTTTAGAAAATATTCATCATAACATATTTTCAACATACATGAGATAGAAAATATAAAATTATTTAAAATAAAAACTCATGCATGCTTAAACTAAATGAGCAACCAATCATCCAATATAATCAAAATAAGCTTAGAGGTTACCCATTCTTTTTCAAGTGTGGCTAGAGAATTTGAATATATACATTTTCATCACCATTGCTCCCACACACCTACAACAAACATTTAATTGGATTTTGGTATCCAAATTGCTTTGGATCATTGTATGTTAGTTTCAATGCCTCTTGTTTCCTTAGTAATCCATACTTGTTTAATTTTAAAACGTTTTCCTTTCTTTAAAGAACAATTATGTTCCTTATGACCATGATAATGATAATGTGAGAATTTTTTAATTATGAAATTATATGAATTATTTAAAATGATTTCATTTTCTTTTGTTAAGCATTCAAGCTTAACCTTTAAATCAAAACTTTCTTTTTCAAATTTTTTAATTTTTATTTTTGAAAGATCTAAATATTTTTCAAAATTTCATTTTGTTTTTCAAATCAACTTTCGCTTCAAAAGAAAATCATTTTCAACTTTAAGTTTTGAAATCATTTTCTTGTATTTGGAGTTCATGGTCTCAAACTCCAAAAATAATTCATCATATGCATCTTGTAACTCATTAAAAGAATATGAATCGGGTTTATTAGAGTTAGAATATACGTTGGGCTCTTCAAGAGCCATTAAGTACACCATCGTTATTGGTTCTTCTTTATTGTTTTCATGGATCTTTTCGAGCTTATTCCAAAGCTCATTGGTATTTGAATAAGAAGAAACTCCTTCATAGACACCGGGACCAAATACACAAAATAACATGTGCATGACCTTATCATTTTGTTGAGTTTTCTTCCGTTCTTTGGCACTCCACTCCTTCGTCTTCTTCTTTGGAGAAGAGTAGCCATTCTCGATCATCTCCTATGCATCAAGATCATTTAATTGGATGAATATCTTCATTAATTTCTTCTAATGGCGATAGTTGGCTCCATTGAAGTATGAAAACTTGTCGATCGATTGGGAGTCTTCCATGTGGAACGAGCCAGAGGTGGAAGTCATCTTTTCAATTGTGTCGAAAATGGATAGAGCTTCTTCAAATATCATCTCAAGATTATTAGACCTTTTAATGAGTCAAGCTCTGATATCAATTGTTGGGATTTTGATAAAGCTCAAATTGATCAACCAAATAATTTGCCAAGAGATGGTGAATTAACTTTTTGAGTTTAGGGAGTAAAGAGTAAAAATATGAAACAATTTGCACAAGGACTTATAGTGGTTCGACTTCTCAACCAAGTCTACATCCACTACCTAAGCTCATCACTTAGGATTTTCTAAGAAATTCACTATTTTTTTTACAAAAAATATCTCAATAGGAATGTAACATCCTAAACACTAGGTTAGTGACCAAATTGTAAGATTTTAGAATTTCAAGCTCAAATTAGATAAATTGAAAAGTTCAGGGATTTATTTGGAAATTATTTGTGTAGGATTGATTAGCAAGAATTAAAAAAATAAAGGGCATAATGGTCATTTAGCAAGAAAGGAATTAAAAATATCTTAATGGATGTTTTATATATCCACGTGGAGCATAGGAGAGAAGAGAAAAAGACTCTTCATAAAACTCTTCATCATTCTTTCCTCATCTCCACCGTGAACTTATACCTAAGTTAAGTATGATTTAAATTGAGTGTTTCTTGAATTCTAAGTTTAGTTTTGGTCTCTGGGGTGATGCATAAGTTTAAGGAAAGCGTAAAAGGTTATAAAACTACAAGAATTACAAATTATGAGTGATTAAAGAAAGAGGGTTTTTGAATGAAATTTTGAGAAAGAGTTAGTAAATGAAGTTTGAAACGAATTAGTAGTGTAGTATCGATACTAGAGGAGTAGCATCGATACCAAGGGTATTGATACTATAGTAATTGTATCGGTACCATTTTAAAGGATGGATTACAATATGTAATAAGGGTATCGATACTGAAGAGTGGTATCGATACCACAGTAGGGAAGTATCGGTATTGTACTATGGGTACGATACTATTCATATAGAATTTTTGAATCAGTGTCTCTTTAATATTAAGTTGAGTGATTAATTATTAGTAATTCAAAATCAGGTATTCATATAAGTCACATGGTTAAGTAGATATCGATCGAAGGAAAGTCCAAGACGATTCAAAACTATAAAGGTGTAAAGAGTCATACGTGCTTGATTGGACTAGTGAGGCCCAGGTGAGTGCATACTAGTTGGTATATGATGTTTTATGGAAATAAGACTTGCGACGAGTCTATTTTCTATATTAGAATACGTGAGTCCATGAATATAAGCATGTGTTTGATATGATTATTATGTGTGCCTAAGTACTTGAAAATGAGTATATGTGTTATATGTTATTGTATATATATTACATGATCCATGTGAACACATGTTTGTGTGATAAATCATGTGAATTGGTATAAATGATATATGTGATTACGTAAGGATATAATATAAGCTATGTGATATAAACATGTGGAATTATATGAACATGTGATATAAGCTACGTGCCAAGAAATTATGTGACTATATGTATATGTGATATGTGACTATATATACTACATGATATATGTGATCATAAGAGAACAAAGAATAATTTATATGATACAAGCTATTTTATTACATGTTATGTGAGATGAACCTATGTAATATGCTATATATGACAAGGAGCTATGAGACTATATGAGAATGTTACAAGATTTATGTGATAATAAGTTATGAGACTACATGTGAAAGGATATAAGTTATGTGATGAACATGTGAAACGGTTTTCCACGTAAAATCTTGGTGTCTATTTTATTGGGCGATCATTACGCATGTCGTCATCTTCTAACAAATTAGTATTAGAGCGTCCAGATTATTTGACTCGATAATGATATATTTGAAATAACTGTGGAAAGTACAACTACAAAAATTTCTAAAAGCTCTCTTATTCTGATGAAAGGGCAAAAAAAGACTATCAAGTTTTATATACTACAGAGTTTAAAAATTATATAAGATAAATTATTATTTTTTCCTTCATGGAAAATGAGGATTATGTGTTGAACAAAACAACCGTGGGTATAACGATTTTGGGAGAATTTTTTTTATATTATGTGGGCATAACAGATTCGAGAAGAAGAAAATTCAATTCCGTGAGAATAATAAAAATGATAGAATTGTCATTCATGATTAAAATGGTGTTGTGCATGATATTGCTTGTAGTGAACAAGTTGTGAGCAAAATTAACAATTATAATTTCCTTACCGATGTTAAGACTAAATCTAAGTTTGGGCAAACTTTGGATTCATTTAGCAATCATTTTTTAAGAACACCCTTCTAAGGGGTTTCGTGGAAGAAGTGAAGAAGATGTTCTTAAGGTGGAAAACTTGTTCGTTAAAGTGAAGAATTGTTTTTGTTAAGTCTGGGTGTCTCATTTAATTTGGGTGTCTCATTTAATTTGGGTGTCTTGTCTTGAAACTTTCGTACTTTTAAAATTCGCATCAAGGTTGGGATTTGTTAGAGTTTGACTCGAATTTAAAGTGACACAAATTGATTAATATATAAATTTAGGAAAATAATAAACCTAGTTTGATTAAAATTAGAGAACTTTATTAAAGTAGATTTGAACTTTATGTAGTTTCTTTTGTAATCAAGTATCTATCCTTATAAATAGATATTAAGGATTAGGTTTATAGATTAGGTTGTCCATAAGGACTCCTCTTGTGTTCTTCTTCACTTAACATTAGTGAATTTCTCATCTTTTGCCGTGATTTTTCTCGAAAGAATTTTCCTCGTAAAATTTTAGTGTCTATTTTATTGGACGATTATTATACATGTGGTTATCATCTAACATAAGCATGTTGTTAAAACTTTTTTTTCTTTTTTAACGTAGATTGCATTAATTGCTTCATCAACTTCAAGCTTATCAATATCCAAAGGGTTTTCCGATGATTTTTTCCGGCTGTTAAAGAATTGTCATCTCTAGTCGCTATCCACCCCACCAAAGTTGAGGAACCACAACATGTACGACAGTTGAGACCCATTAGTCTTTGTAATATCTTCTAAAATTATTGTGAATGTATTGGTTCAACGTATGAGAGGTCTTATAAATGTGTGCATCTCTGAAAACCATGTTGCTTTCATTCATGGGAGACAAATCTCGGACACATCTTGGTGACTTATGAACTCGTGCATTATATGCATTCATCAAAGAAAAACCCTAACAATGGAGCTACCTTAAAATTTGACTTGGAAATGTATTTGATAGGGTTAAGTGGTATTTTCTCCGAGCCATTATGTTGAAGTTGGGTTTATGTGGTGAATAGGTGAACTTAATTATCATGTGTCACTTCAAGGACGTTGCGGCTAGGGTGAATGGCTTTCTCACCCAAAATTTCAATCGAGTCGTGGTTTACAACAAGGGGGCCATTTGTCTATTTATATCATTTCTTTTTACACAAGAGCTTTTTACTTTACTCTATGCGAAGCAACGTGCGGGGATGCTTAAAGGAATATGAGCGTGTCGAAATGACCCTAAAATTACTCACTTGTTCTTCACTAATGATAGCCTTGTGTTTATCAAGAATTCAGTACGAAAAGCATTATGTCTTCAAGATGTGTTACACGTATATGAGCAATCCTCGAGACAAAAAATGAATCTAAAAAATCAATTATCTTTTTCAACCCTTATACAATTACTAGACATCATCAAATGCTTTTATCAATTCTGAGAATCCAGGAAGTCTTATAACTTGGCCATTATATTGGTATGCCTCTTTATATTTGTAACAAACCGGAAAATTGGAAAAGAAAAAATAAATAATAATATAATTGTAATTGTAAATTGGTGAAATTTGGGAATTAAATTAAAAGTTTTCAAAAACTTGAAGCTTGTTTTAGAGTTAAAGAAAATTCAGGGCCAAGCCCTTAATTTACCCTTGGAGTGTCGACAGACTCATGTTATATACGTGTGTTTTATGTTTCAAAACAGAAAACAATTCTAAATTTCCTCCTCCAACGCCCAACTTCCAAACCTGATCCCGATGTCGTCCGGCCTCCGATCGTCGATTTGAAACCATCGTGTTCGTCATCGATCGATGAAAACCCCGTAAATTAATTGAAGTGAAACGCTTTCAAACGTCGAGAATTTCGAGTCAAAGTCTCGACGTTTTTTTAGCACCACCGCTGGGAAAATCTTAAATTCATCGCCGATCATTGCTCCGTTTTCGAAACCTCTTGCACCATCGTGTTCCTTGTGTCGTTTCGAGTCCGCCGGTGCTTTCTTTGTCTCCGTCGTCGCTAGCACGTAAGGGAGGTGAAGCGGTCAAAGTTTCCAACATGTTGAAATCGAGCTCTCCACCGTTCAAAATTGTGAACCGAGCTTTGTAAGTGCCTCAAAATCGCTTAAAATAATTTTAGGAAATTTTTACATGATTTTTAGGACACCGGAGGTCGCCGCACACGCCGCCCCTACGCGTGGGGGAGCTTCGAAATGGGCTTTAGGGCAGTCTGAACCGGTTCAACCCGTTGACCCGACCCGTTGACCGATGACTGACCGTTGACTGACTGTTGGTCGTTGACTTTGGCCAAAAAGTCAATTTTTTTAAAAAGTCATATTTTATGTTTTTCGATGTCCTGGGTCCGAATCCAAAATTCGTTTTTCGAAATTTGAACCCTAAAGCCTAGAAATCATCTGTCAAACCCATTAACTTTCACTTTGACCAAAAAGTCAAAATTTTCGAAAAATCATATTTTATATTTTTTTGACTTCCTGAATCTAATTCTGAAGTCCATTTTTTCAAATTCTGACCTAAAATCCCCGAATTGAGCTCGTTAATCCAAAAATGCTTAGTATTTTTTAGCATTTTTTATTATTTATTTGAGACATGGTTATGGAATTGACCAAGTAAGATATTTTATGAAGGTACTCGTGTTTCACCAGAGCGAGGATCAGTTAGGTCCGGTGTTGTCCGTTCGTCAGATCAGACCGAACAGAATACTACGAGAATTACCCGTAGGTTTCCGTAAATTATTTAAATAAAGGTTAAGATTATTCATATTAGGATTCCAATATAGATTTTTCTTATTCGTAGGATCTAGCGCTACAACAGAGCGTGATCGACAGACTCAGTAGTAGGTTTCCCTATCCGATTACTCAGACTGTTACATGTGTGTTTCCTGACGGTGTTATCTTATTTTTTTAAACTATCTATCTGAATTGTTTTATATTTCTGAGGATACTAAATATTTTTATGAGAAAATATCCGATGTTCTGAATAATGTTTATTTAATATCTGATTTACCGTATATTCTGATAGGGTATATAATTACAAAATTTTTGTACTTGACTTCTAAATAGAACATTTCCATAGTTTAATGGATTAATTACCGTTTTACTCTAATATACATGTTTATTATTGTCATTGAGGGGTATCATTGAAGGAAGTTTCCCAGGTTCCTTTGCTGTGTGCAAGGGTAAGCCTTATAGTTTCACAGGTTCCTTTGTTATGTGCACGGGTAAGCCTTACAGTTTCCCAGGTTCCTTTGTTGTGTACAAGGGTAAGTCTTACAGTTTCTCAGGTTCCTTTGCTGTGTGCAAGGGTAAGCCTTACAGTTTCCTAGGTTCATTTGCTGTGTGCAAGGGTAAGCCTTACAGTTTTCCTAGGCTCCTCTGCTTTGTGCACAGGTGAAGCCTTACCGGTGTACAGGTGGGTGTATTGTTCGGGTAAACCTAAACATTCTGGTGATTGGATGGGGGTAGTGTTCATGTTTTTAAAATATGTTTTGATAAATTGAGTTTTCTTCTGAATTACTTTGATCTGTATGTTTGTATACACCACAAGAGCACACTGGACTTTTTATCTCATTTTGTAAATTTTACCCTTTTTAGATAACAGCAGACCGTAAGCTAGCATATTTGGTATCAAGGGAGATCAACTACTTTTACTTTGTACGAACGTGTATTATATGTTTCTGTTGTATTTGGTGACATGTATTTTGCTATCGTATTGGATATATTCGTATTACTGATTTTGTTCCGTAAATGTTTTATATGGTTTTCTAAAATTATGTGTTCATATGTTTATCATATAAATCTTTATTAGGGATAAATTTCATATATATATATATATATATATATATATATATATATATATATATATATTAATGACATAGATTTCAACGTTGTTTTAAATATAAAAAGAATATTTGAATGGTATATGTGACTGCTTAGGTTTGGGCCTAGCGTTCAAGCACAGGTTAAGCCTTACCGGTGTACAAGTGGGTGTATGGTTCGGGTCAACCTACACATTCTGGTGATTGGATGGGGGTAGTGTTCATGTTTTTAAAACATGTTTTGATAAATTGAGTTTTCTTCTAAATTACTTTGATCTGTATGTTTTTATACACCACAAGAGCATATTGGGCTTTTTAGCTCATTCTGTAAATTTTACCTTTTTCAGATAATAGCAGATTGTAAGCTAGTAGATTTGGCATCAGGGGAGATCAACTACTTTTACTTTGTACGAACGTATATTCTTATATGTTTTCAGTTGTATTTGGTGACATGTATTTTGCTATCGTATTGGATATATTCGTATTACTGATATTTTGTCCCGTAAATGTTTTATATGGTTTTCTAAAATTATGTGCTCATATAAGTTTATCATATAAATCTTTATTAGGGATAAATTTCATATATATATTAATGAAACATGGATTTCAACGTTCTTTTAAATATAAAAAGAATCTATGAATGTGATATGTTACTGCTTAGGTTTGGGGCTAGCGTTCAGGCACATGTTAAGCCTTACCGGTATACAGGTGGGTGTATGGTTCGGGTGAACCTACACATTCTGGTGATTGGATGGGGGTAGTGTTCTTGTTTTTAAAACATGTTTTGATAAATTGAGTTTTCTTCTGAATTACTTTGATTTGTATGCTTTTATACACCACAAGAGCATACTGGCCTTTTTAGCTCATTATGTACATTTTACCCTTTTCAGATAACAACAGACCGTAAGCTAGCAGATTTGGCATCAGGGGAGATCAACTACTTTTACTTTGTACGAAAGTATATTCTTATATGTTTTCATTTGTATTTGGTGACATGCATTTTGCTATCGTATTGGATATATTCGTATTACTGATATTTTGTTCTGTAAATGTTTTATATGGTTTTCTAAAATGTGTTCATATATGTTTATTATATAAATCTTTATTAGGGATAAATTTCATATATATATTAATGAAACATGGATTTCAACATTGTTTTAAATATAAAAAGAATCTCTGAATGGGATATGTGACTGCTTAGGTTTAGGCCTAGCGTTCAAGCCGGGTCTAGGGGGTTACATTTGGTGGTATTAGAGCTTTCGATTTTAAACACTCGGACTGTAGATGAGTCCTAAACTCTGGATTTTTAAGAATTTTGATATTTTCAAAAACGTGTCACCTTATTTTATGAATTATTTTTATCCGAGGTCCATGATTCTAATATGACTTATGTTTTAAATTCTTTCTGTAGAGCCTTATAGATCCAACGATGAGCGCTGCTAAAAGTTGTAGGACAGGACGTGGCCATGGTCGAGGGTGAGTTGCTCGACCATCTGTTACGATAGATGATCCGATTTCACCACATGATCCTCCTGTTCTGTAATTAGATCCGGCCCTTTCTCATGATGATCCGATTACTCTCGTGAAAGAACTCCCGTCACTAAAGATGAGAATACTGACATGAATGAAGATGCCATTAATAGAATTATATTCTGCATGTTTCAGAGAGCTGCTAGAGTCCCTAGTAATATGATTGCAGTCGAGATTTCAAATTCTTTGGTAGCTGCTGGAGTAATTCCATTTGAGGGTATTACTGGTGGACCTCCGACTGATGCTGAGTATTGGCTGGAGGATACAGAGAGAGTTATGGATGAGATGGATCTGAGACCTGAGCTGAATTTAAAGGGAGCTCTGACTATGCTGAAGAAATAGAGTTTTAAATGGTGGCAATCAATTTCTAGTAGTATTCCAAGAAACCAGTTGACATGGGATCTTTTCAAGGCACGTTTCTGGAGTTGCTATATTGGGGAGAGATATCTGCAGGAGCGACACCAGGAGTTTCAGAATCTGGAGCAGGGTAATATGTTTGTTATGGACTACGAGGTTGAGTTTATTCGATTGAGTCGCTATACTTCTAGACTTGTTGACACTGAGATAGATTGATGCTTGAGGTTCGAGAATGGACTCAGGTATGAGATCAGGAGTCGACTTGCAACCCACAGGGAGAGGAATTTTGATGACTTGGTTGAGATAGCCAAGACTGTTGATGAAATAGAGCGATTGGGTATGGAGCGCATGAGAGAGAGTGATCGAGCTCAAAACCGATTCAGAAGGCCTTCTGGTTCTGTTGATTCTTCTGCACGCCCCAACAAGAGAGGTAGGGGTGAGTTTTTTCAGAGAGGAGGTGCTAGTGCCAGGCCTATAGCATCGGGTTTGTTAACTATGGCGCCTCCTAGTCAGAGTGGGTCTTTTGGATTGCAACCTATGCCGACATGTGTGTACTGTGGAAGATGTCATTATGGTGAGTACAAGATAAAATTGGGGACATGCTTTAGATGTGGTTCCGGTGACCATTTATTGAAGGACTGTCTAGAGCGAGATCGTTCAGTTCAGACGCCAGCTCGTACTCCCGCTCGTACTCAGAGTACTGTTTAGACTCTAGTAGTGAGTCATAGTCAGGGCAGAGCACCAGGATAAGCTAATAGAGGCTGAGCATCTCAGAGTAGGGTCCAGTCAGATCTGAGGCCAGACAGCCTGTATTGGTTTACACTGCTAGACTTCGACAGGATCGCGATGGACCTAATGTGATTTCATGTACTGTTACAATTCATTAAGTTCCCTACTTTGCATTGTTTGATAGTGGTTTTACTAATTCGTATGTATCATATTCTATTTTTGAGGGTCTAAATATTCCTGTTGAGAATACTGAGAATTCAGTGACAGTTCAAAGTCCCATAGGTAAGTCCACAGTGTTGGATCATATTTTTAGAGAGTGTCCTATAGAGATCAATGGGGAAATTTTTCTGGCCGACCTAATGGAGTTACCTTTGGAAGAGTTTGATTTGATTCTTGGCATAGATTAGTTGGACAAACATTGAGTCAATCTCGATTGTGAGACCAAGAGAGTTGTTATGAAGACCCCATATAACCAAAATATTGTAATGATCGGGGAACGTCGTGAATTTCTTACGAATGTTGTGTCTGCTTTGGTAGCTGAAAAGATGATCAGGAAGGGTTTTGAGGCATTTCTTGCTTATATTTTGGATACTAGGAGTTCTCAATCTGATATTGAAGATATCCATATTGTCAAGGAATTTCCCAATGTTTTTCCTGAGGAGTTGCCTAGATTACCGCCGGATAGAGAAGTTGAGTTTGAGATTGAAGTTTGTTCTGGTACCACCCCGGTTTCAATGGCTCCTTATCGTATGGCCCTAAATGAGCTTAAGAAACTAAAAGTCCAACTCCAGGAGTTGTTGGATAGGGGATTTATTCGACCCAATATATCACCGTGGGGAGCCTCAGTTCTCTTTGTCAAGAAGAAATATGGGACATTGAGACTCTGTATTGATTATAGGAAACTGAACAAGCTCACAGTTAAAAACAAATATCCTCTGCCCAGAATCGATGATCTATTTGACCAATTTCGATGTGCTTCTATCTTTTCAAAAATAGACTTGAGGTCTGGTTATTACCAACATAAAGTGAAAGATTCTGATATTCTGAAGACTGTTTTTCGTACTCGGTATGGGGATTATGAGTTTTTAGTGATGTCATTTGGATTAACTAATGCCCCTGCTACTTTTATGGATCTGATGCATCGGATGTTTCGACCTTATTTGGACCAGTTTGTAGTTGTGTTCATCGATGATATACTGGTGTATTCTAGAACTGAAGCAGAACATGAGGAGAATTTAAGGATTGTTCTACAGACTCTAAGAGAAAACAAGTTTATACGCTAAGTTGAGCAAGTGTAAGTTCTGGCTCGATAAAGTGACTTTTCTTGGACATATCGTTTCTGCTGATGATATTCGGGTGGATCCGAGAAAAGTAGAGGCTATTTTAAACTGAAAGCAACCCAGGAACATCTTTTAGATCCGTAGTTTCTTAGGCTTAGCTGGTTACTAACGTCGTTTTATTGAGGGGTTCTCCCTTATTATAGCTCTCATCTGATGAAACTATTGAGGAAGGATGTTCCATTTGTCTGGTCTGAGAACCAACAAGCTAGCTTTGAGAAACTAAAGACTGTTCTAACGCAAGCCCCAGTGTTGATTCAGCCTGAGTCTGGGAAAGATTTTTTTGTCTACAGTGATGCTTCTCACTCTAGATTAGGATGTGTTTTGATGCAAGATGGGAAGGTTGTCACTTATGAGTCACGTCAGTTAAAGTCGCATAAGCGTAACTATCCTAATCACGATATAGAGTTAGTTGCCGTGGTTTTTGCTTTAAAGATCTGGAGATACTACCTCTACGGGGAAAAGTGTTATATCTATACCGATCATAAGAGTATAAAGTATATTCTTACTCAGAATAAATTGAATTTAAGACAGCGTCGCTGGTTGGAGCTTCTAAATGACTATGATTTTGAGATAGAGTATCATCTAGGGAAGGCTAATGTAGTGGCCGACGCCTTGAGCCGTAAGGCGATATCAGATCTCAGAGCCTTATTCACCAACTTGAGTTTATTTGATGATAATAGTCTATTAGCAGAGTTGCAGGTTAAACCCACTTTGGCCGAGGAGATTAAGGCCAAACAGCTCCCTGATAGCTCATTACTTCCTATTATTAAACAAGTTAAACAGGGATCGAGTTAAGAGTATACTTTAGATCAGGATGGTATTTTGTGCTTTCACGGTCGTTATTACGTCTCTAAAGATGATGAGTTGAGACGGGTTATTCTTCAGGAGGCTCATAGTAGTCCTTATGCTATGCATCCTGGCGGGGACAAAATGTACAATAATCTCAAAGAGCACTACTTTTGGACTGGTATGAAGAAGAATATTTCAGATTTTATGGCGAGATGTTTAACTTGTCAGCATGTTAAGGTAGAGCACCAGCATCCGTCTGGATTGTTACAGTCAATTAAGATTCCTAAGTGGAAATGGGAGCGTATTACGATGGACTTAGTTATTGGTCTTCTTATGACTCCTTCCAAAAAGGATTTTATTTGGGTGATTGTTGATTGACTCACCAAGTCAGCTCACTTTATTCATGTTCGGGTTAATTATTCTATGGAAAAACTGGCTAGGTTGTACATTTCTGAGATCATTAGACTTCATGGTGTTTCGTTGTCTATCATATCTAACCGAGATCCTAGGTTTACTTCCAGGTTTTGGAAGGCCTTGCATGAGGCTCTGGGTACTCATTTGAATTTCAGAACAGCTTTTCATCCATATATTGATGGTCAGTCTGAGCGAGTCATTCAGGTGTTGGAGGATATGTTACGGGGTTGTGTGATTGATTTCCGTGGTAGTTGGAAAGATTTCTTATTATTAGCTGAGTTTGCTTACAATAATAGTTATCAGGCAAGTATTCGCATGGTACCGTATGAGGATCTATTCGTACTCCTATATGTTGGACAGAGTTATATGATAGAAAAAATTTGGGTCCAGACTTGGTTCGAGAGACTGAAGAAATTATCAGATTGATCCGTGATTGCTTAAAAGAGGCATTTTATAGGCAGAAATCATACGCAGATAAGCGACGTAAGGATATCGAGTTTAAGGTTGAGGATCAGGTTTTTCTCAAGGTATATCTATGGAAGAAAGTATTGAGATTTGGATGTAAAGGTAAACTGAGTCCGAGATTTATTGGGGCGTATCGTATTCTAAAGAAAATCAGACCTATTGCTTATCAGCTTGAGTTGCCTCCCCAGCTCAGTCGTATTCATGATGTTTTTCATGTATCTATGTTGAGGTGATACCATCCAGATCCATATCACATCATTTAGGTTGATGAGGTAGAGCTGAGACCTGATTTGTCATATGAGGAGGAGCCCGTTCAGATTTTAGAAAGGGATGAGCAAGTTCTTCGGAATAGGCGTATTCCAATGGTCAAAGTTCAGTGGAGTAACCGTGGCCCCTCATAAGCTACTTGGGAGATATTGGAGTCAATAGAGGCTCAATTTCATCATCTATTTTCATAAGGTAAATTTCGAGGATGAAATTTCTAGTATAGGGGGAGAATTGTAACAACCCGAAAAATTGGAAAAAATAAATAATAATATAATTGTAATTGTAAATTGGCGAAATTTGGGGATTAAATTAAAAGTTTTCAAAAACTTGAAGCATGTTTAAGAGTTGAAGAAAATTCAGGGACCAAGCCCTGGATTTACCCTTAGAGTGTCGGCAGACTCATGTTATATACGTGGGTTTTCTGTTTTAAAATAGAAAACAATTCTCATATTTCCTCCTCCAACGCCCAACTTCCAAACCCAATCCCAACGTCGTCCGGCCTCTGATCGTCGATTTAAAACCACCATCATCTTCGTCATCGATCGATAAACTAACCCCGTAAATTAATTGAAGTGAAACAATATCAAACATCGTGAATTTCGATTCAAAGTCTCGATGTTTTTTTAGCACCACCGTTGGGAAAATCTTAAATTCATCGCCGATCGTTGCTCTGTTTTCGACACCTCCAGTACCATCGTGTTCTTTGTGCCGTTTTGAGTACGTCGGTGCCCTCCTTGTCTCCATCGTCGTCGGCGCATGAGGGAGGTGAAGCGGTCAAAGTTTTCAACGTGTTGAAATTGAGCTCTCCACCGTTCAAAATTATGAACCGAGCTTTGTAAGTGCCTCAAAATCGCATAAAATAATTTTAGGAAATTTTTCCGTGATTTTTAGGACAGCGGAGGCCGCCGCACGCGCCCCACGCGTCGCCCCTGCGCTTGGGGGAGCTTCGAAATGGGCTTTGGGGAAATTTGAACCGGTTTGACCCATTAACCCGACCCGTTGACCTGACTCGTTGACCTGATCCGTTGACCATTGACTGTTGACCGACCATTGATCGTTGACTTTGACAAAAGTCAAATTTTTCAAAAAGTCATATTTTATGTTTTTCGACGTACTGAGTCCGAATCCGAAATTTGTTTTTCGAAATTCGAACTCGAAAGCCTCGAAATCGTCAGTCAAACCTGTTGACTTTGACCAAAAAGTCAAAAATTTCGAAAAGTCATATTTTATGTTTTTCAATGTCCCGAATCTGATTCCGAAGTCTATTTTACCAAATTCTGACCCAAAATCCCCGAATCGAGTTGTTAACCCAAAATACTTAGTATTTTTAGCATTTTGTATTATTCATTTGAGATATGGTTATGGAATTGACCCAGTAAGATATTTTATAAAGGTACTCGTGTTTCACCTAAGCGAGGATTAGTTAGGTCTAGTGTTATCCGTTCGTCATATCATCCCAAACCGCGTACTACGAGGATTACCCATAGGTTTTCGTAAATTATTTAAATAAAGGTTAAGATTATTCATATTATGATTCCAATATGGATTTTTCCGATTCGTAGGATCTGGCACTGCAGCAGAACGTGATCGACAGACTTAGTAGTAGGCTTCCCTATTCGATTACTCAGACTGTTACAGGTGTGTTTCCTAAAGGTGTTATCTTATTGTTTTAAAGTATATATCTGAACTATTTTATATTTATGTGGATAGTAAATATTTTTATGAGAAAATATCCGATGTTCTAAATAATGTTTATTTAATATCTGATTTACCATATATTTCTATTAGGGTTTATAGTTACAGTATTTTTGTACCTGACTTCTAAATATGGAACATTTCCATATTTTAATGGATTAATTACCCTTTTTACTCTAATAAATACATGTTTATTATTGTCATTGGGGGGTATGATTGAAGGAAGTTTCCCAGGTTCCTTTGCTGTGTGCAAGGGTAAGCCTTACAGTTTCCCAGGTTTCTTTGTTGTGTGCAAGGGTAAGCCTTACAGTTTACCAGGTTCCTTTGCTGTGTGCAAGGGTAAGCCTTACAGTTCCCAGGTTCCTTTGTTGTGTGCAAGGGTAAGCCTTACAGTTTCCAGGTTCCTTTGCTGTGTGCAAGGGTAAGCCTTACAATTTTCCTAGGCTCCTCTACTTTGTGCACAGGTTAAGCCCTACTGGTGTATAGATGGGTGTATGGCTCGGGTGAACATACACATTCTGGTGATTGGATGGGGTAGTGTTCATATTTTTAAAACATGTTTTGATAAATTGAATTTTCTTCTGAATTACTTTGATCTGTATGTTTGTATACACCACAAGAGCACACTAGGCTTTTTAGCTCATTCTGTAAATTTTACCCTTTTCAGATAACAGCAGACTGTAAGCTAGCATATTTGGCATCAAGGGAGATCAACTACTTTTACTTTGTACGAACGTATATTCTTATATGTTTTCTGTTGTATTTGGTGACATGTATTTTGCTATCGTATTGGATATATTCGTATTACTGATATTTTGTTCCGTAAATGTTTTATATGGTTTTCTAAAATTATGTGTTCATATATGTTTATCATATAAATCTTTATTAGGGATAAATTTCATATATATATATATTAATGAAATATGGATTTTAACGTTGTTTTAAATATAAAAAGAATATTTGAATGGTATATGTGACTGCTTAGGTTTGGGCCTAACGTTCAGGCCGGATCTAGGGGATTACAATATTGGCAGGAATAAAACTAATGTTTTTGGCTTAGGGATAAGGTAGTGGCTCGGGTAATGGGAGACGAAGAACGTACTCTCTTACAGCGAAGAAGTTTTCGTCAAATCTGTAGCGCAAGCTCTCTCCCAATACGTTATGTCCTTGTATCTTTTGCCTGACTATTTGATTAATGAAATGATCGGTGTTACGAGAAGGTTCTGATGATATTAAAAAAGATCGAAAAGTGAACGGCTGCTGTTCTAGTGGCAAAAATTATGTAAGCCAAAGCGTGTAAGGGTTTTGGGTTTCAAGATCTTCAGCGTTTTAATATAGCAATAGTTGGCAATCGAATTTGGAGATTGTTTAAAGAGCCAGATTGACTTGTAGCATGGGTTTTACAAGTCAAATACTACCCAACATAAAATCTTATGCATGATGGACTAGGTGATATGAGTTCTTATGCATGGAAATGTATGCATCATGTGTTACAAGCCTTGGCCCTTGGTCTGTTATGACGTATTGACATTGGAAGCTCTACTCTGTTGCAAGGGGATTGTTGGGGGGTTCCAAAGCCAGTGTGACCTTCTTAACAAGCTGTGTAAATAGTGTTGTGAAACTGATGCATTTTGGTAAATTCCTGCAATCGGGGCTGCCTTGTTGAGATGAAATTAAAGTTCGAAATGTCTATCCACCTTTGGACGTTGGGTCACCATTGCACCTCGCAAGGATAATGTTCTTGTCTGGGACCATCATGAATCTAGAGTCTACTCTATAAAGTCTGATTATCTATGGCTTCAGCTACCCTTCATGATCACGAGAGACCCTCGAAAGCTTGGTTGGTGCTTACAAAATTCTGTGTTGCCTAAAATCTGTCTCTTTGGATAGTGAATTGCTCATGGTGCATTACTAGTTGGGAGCAAACTCTGTAACGTTGGTCTGACTAGTGGAGTATGTCTTGTGTGTCAAACTAAGGAAGAAAGAATGGTACATGATGGCCTCTTCAAACCCTCTTGGATAATCATTGCAAATGCCCAGGTTCTTTAGCATGATTTCTGGAAGGCCAATGAGACGTCAGACAGGGATAAATCCAAGGCTGTGACTGTTGCTGAACTCCTTGGTGAGGTAGCTCACTGGACAACCCCAGTGGCAGGGGTGGTGAAGACTAATGTAGAAGGCTCCTTTAACCCAACCAGTGCGACAACAACCATTGGTGTTATTGCACGTGATGCTAGTGGGAGAGTGCTTGGTTGGCTCTCAAAGACTTCTCCTAGATGCATGGAACCAGGGCTGGCTGAGATTCATGTCATGGAAGCATGAATTCTTTTAGCTCGTGACCAAGGCTGGATATTGATTCGATGATATTGTCA
The DNA here is from genome assembly GCF_006381635.1 of Hibiscus syriacus. Classification (NCBI taxonomy): domain Eukaryota; kingdom Viridiplantae; phylum Streptophyta; class Magnoliopsida; order Malvales; family Malvaceae; genus Hibiscus; species Hibiscus syriacus. The sequence goes on along the minus strand of NW_024062546.1, from coordinate 37,662 downwards.
ACAAGTTGAGTCGACCTGCAGATGACCTCTTGGTCCTGGACAACATGTTTGGACTTTACATTCTGGTTTTGATTTACATTTTGATTTAGAATGTTCCGAGAACATTAGTTAAATTTTTTCAGATGTAACCCATCTAAATTTGTAATATAATTCCTTATTTTCAACAAAAAAAATCGTGAACTTATGATATTAATTCAGCTAAAAAATATAATTGATATAATATATGATTTCAAAGTCAGAATCATAAACCTATTTAATTTAAACTCATCCGTGTGATCTTATAAATCAACTAAAATCGTTTGCTATTATGTTTTAAATATTTTTTTCTCTATAAGAATAAAACAAATGATAATTGTACCCAGAAAAAAGAATAATGTCACAAGGAAGGAGGAGCAAAGCGAAGGACATTTCTCAAGCGACATTCAATGTATAATCGGCGACTCTGTATTTAAAATGAAGAATACCTTTATATAAACGAAATAATATTATAAAACTTATAAAATATAAATGTGACAAATACTGAAGCACCCACGACATTTAAAAGCAAAATTGAAGAAGTTCAATGAACATCGATTATCATTAATATTAACTAATTAATTTGAGCACATGTACTTTTATTATTTTTAAACAGAATATTTAGCATAGAAATTAAAAAAAAACAATTGTGTGATGTGGCAGTAAAAAAAACATAGTCTTATAGGGATGCTGATGGACCGAAAGGAATCGACGGAAGCAATCCTCTTTAAAAAATTAAATTCTCATATAATTTAAATATTTTTATATTTTATTAGTGATTTTTTTCTAAAATATTATAAGTTCATCCTCTAAAGTTTTAGAAGTTTGTCTCTTAATATAAAATCTTGCGGCATTCCTTAATTATATCATTGAATTATATTTAAATAATCATTTTAATTATTTAACTTTCAAAAATTATTAAATGATCATTAAATTTATCAAATTATTATAAATTAGACATTATATTATATTGAATTGTTTCAATATGGTCAATAAATTTTATCGAACGACTAAGAATAGTAATTAAATTATTAAAAATGATAATTATATTTTTTAAAACTATTAAAAAATAATTATTAAATTTATCATACTTTTACGGTTATTATAATATTATAGTGATTATTTTGTGATAGTTTAATAAATTTTTAAAACTTTAATAATTAAAATAATTGTTTTAATATAATTTAATAACCCTTAATGTAATTTACGCTTAAACTTTAATAACTAGTCTATTTTTTTTATTTTTAGTAACTCTTACCTTTATTGTACTTTTTTCATCTGTTTTTATGTCGTATTTCTTCTACCTTTTAACACGTTTTCAATCATTTGACAGTTCTCTTCGTTTATTTTTTTTCTCATAGTTGGATTTAACTTTGTCACTATCGATCAAGATGCAACTTATTTGTTATCGTGATGATCTTCTTTGTTTTTGACTTGATTCGTAAATTCACAAGTTTAAAATTATCAAATTTGACTCGAAATTAAAAATTGAAGTTTGAATCGACTCGAAAACTCGTAAGCTTAAATTTTTCAAGCTTGAAAAATTGATGCTCGACACAAAATACTCTCAAACTTAGCTCGATTAAAGCTCAAACTTTAACTCGAACATAAACCTTAAGTGCATGAAATCCTTATATTCTATTTTTAAAAAAAACAACATATACATGTTAATATTATTAATAATTTAATTTAAAAATCTAAAAATTGAATTTATACTTTTTAGGGTGCGTTTGGTTCACGGAATATAAGATTACCAGTGGGAATAAAAGATTACCAGGGAATAGGATTACTGATAATGTTGTATTTTGTGTTTGGTTGGTTTAGCAGGAATGTAAGATTATCGTGTTTGGTTAAATGAATAAAAGATTATTGGAATGTATATTTGAACAAATTGTCCTTATTATATATTTATTTTTTTAACAATTTGAAAAATATTTATATATTTTCTTTAAAAAATTTAAATTCAAAAAATTTATATAATTTTTTTTACAAAATTGAAAATATAAAAATGTTTAATGAAAGGGTAAAATTTTATTTTAACTCCTGAACTTCATATAAAATTTTAATTATAGACTTTTTTTGTAAATCTAAAATAGTTTAAGGATAAATTTGTAATTTAACCTTTGTAAAATTTTTATTATTCAATGAAAGAATAATGATATTTTTGAAAGAAATTTTTTTAAGGGCATTTTAGTCCAAAACGCAGGTAATTCAACAATACCTAGGAAAGGGAGGTAATGACATTTCCGGCCAACCAAACGGGGGAATGTGGATTCCATTCCCATGCGAATCTCACATTCCCCCAACCAAACACACCCCTAGAGTTGTCACAAGTTATTCGAGTCAGGTATGAAATAACTCGCTTCGGCTTGTTAATATATTGTATTTAAAAACAACAACATATACATGTTAATATTATTAATAATGTAATTTAAAAAATCTAAAAATTTAATATATATTTTTTAGAATTGTTCACGAGCTATTTGAGTTGAGTATGAAATAGCGTGCTTCGGTTTGTTAAGAATTTGAGTCTAGTTCTAACTCGAATTAAATCAATTCGATTTGAGAATTTACCGAACTCTAACAAAACTAATCTAGAATAACTCGAGATTTATCTCATCTCATTTACGATCTCAGATCCTATCGGTTTGGTGGATGAAGATTGCATGGCTTATATCATAGAATGCATAATAACACAAAAGGTCTTCAACATTTGACATTTTTCGCTATTGGAGCCTTAAATTGTTTTGGTAAATTAAAACTATAATTTTTTATATTAATAAAATCTACTAATTTTATTAAAAAAGAAAAAAAATCTAAAATTACAAGAAAGGATTTCAACCATAAATTTAAACTAAACACATAATTAAAATATTTTTGTATAATAATTGACTCAAGAAACTAGTCATTTAGGATCATACAATGATCATATAAGAAAAATGTTAAAAACTCATCCGAAAAACCCGAACAACAGATAATTTTTAGATAATCACCTTCTCGGATCACAAACAAACCAGACTCATATCAGTTTCAATCAATTTTTCAGATAAAATCATTTTTTTACATCCCTGCATATATAAATTTTAGTAGATCACAAGTCAAGATCTTTGAATGTATAGTCCTATTTGCGTTGACTCTTAAACGTCGGTGGCATGATATAGTATAATGGTCCATCAACTTTAAGGTTTCCTTTGTTTGCTTATTTATTTTAAAATGGATAAATTTATGAAATTTAAGGAGTGAAAATATATTGTCAATAGAAAATATATAAAAATATCTAAAATATATGATAATTTAAAATTTTCAGGGGGACAACTACCCTCACCCGCTCGCTCAGTCCATCTCTACGTTATGGTGAGTACTGAGTATACATATGACAAGTTGAAATGGTAAGGTTGCACAATGAGTCATATTGAAACAATAAGATGTTTTGGTATTGTGTTGGGATAGGCCTCATGTTAGCTAGAAAATGATATGGAAATTGCATGATTTGGTAAGGTAAAAGATAACAAGTTACTTTGAATGAGTGATTGAAAGCAAGTATGTTAGCATCGTGTGAAATGGCTTGTTTAGCTAATAAGCATGCAATAACTATTATGACATTCTTATGTGTTAATATGGAATAATGAATGATACATCATACATGTGGTTGGGTAGAAAGTTAGGTTAGATATCATTAAATGATGTTTTTAACATGTTCATGGTCATGGATGATTGAAACTTGCTTGAAATGTTTTTTTTAGTAATTTAGTAGGAAACTTGTGAATTTGAAGAGTAAAATTATGGTTTTTGAGTTGATATTTTTTTCCTTATATATTTTTCATAACCCCTAAAATAGAAGATTTGAGGGTTCAAAACTTGATAAAAATATTTATATTATTATAGAAATTTCAAAACTTTTAATTAAGTTTTGATACCCCCATTAGCTAGTGGCGGATTCAGAGAGTGGGTACCTGCTTACTTAAAATTCAAATTTTGTGATTAATTATATATTTTATCGGTGGTGTATATCTTGAAATTTTATTTATGTCAACCTTATATAAAAATTTTAAGTTGTCAACATATATATGTTTATTCTTAAAAATATTTTTGTATCTATCGTTTCATATTAAAAACTAATGATGTAAATTTCAAATATACAATCATTCATGTGATGAGATCTATATAGTTTTAATGTAATATGATACAGTGATGTATGTATCTGCCATACAAATGGAAAGCCCTAAACCCATAAATATATTGGCTGACCCATTTCAGTTCTCAAACAATCAAAAGCAAGAGAAGAGACAAACTGTCATTGTAATTTGGGTGAGTATTTGATTGAACCAAGTAAAGAAATTAAGTTAATATATCTTATTTCATAATTAAATTATATTCGAATATCTTAGTCGAATTGAATTGAATTGAATCGAATTGTTTGAACTGATGTTGAGTGTAGAAAAAATATCTATGGGTATAGCAAAATATTATCTTATCTGCAAAACCTGACGGCCCAGATTGTAATCCGAAGTAGGCGGCAAGATAGCCAAGCAGTTAACTTTGCTTCCTATAAAAATGTCCAAGGCAAGCTCTTCTTAAACCAAGTCTTCCATCGCAGAAACATTATCTTCTTGGCTTAGCAGAGAAACAAAGGCTAAAAAAGAAAAGAAACCATGTCTGTATCATCTGCTTCATCTCTCATACTCCCATCTTTCGCACCCAAAACCTTATCTTTACCAAACCAAAGACCCATTTCACTTTCCCCCTTCTCACTTTCCCATAGGCTCCATGCAAAGCCCCTCTCTTGTTCTGCTCTTCAAAGCTTTGAGCTTTTAGCTAGGAAATCTTTGTCTTCTCCTTCTAAGTTTGTTAGAAACGTTTCTGTTTCATCTGAATATGGTCAGGAAGCGGGTTTATTAGGTAGTGATGATGAAGAGGCTGCCAGTTTCTCCCCTGACTTGAAACTTTTTGTGGGTAATCTTCCTTTTAGTGTGGATAGTGGTCAGCTTGCCGGTTTGTTTGGAAGTGCTGGAAATGTTCAGATGGTTGAGGTACTTTTCGTTGTTTTCTTTGTTGTGTGCTAGTAATTCGCCTAGTTTATGTTTATGCTTGCTCATTTTTCTGAATTGGTTGCTGAATGTTGAGCTAATTGAAGACTTCTCATGGTGTAATTATGAAATTTCACGGAGGTTACAGCAGTATGAACCTTATTGATGACATGTCTAATTATAATGTGGAAGACTTTTCCCATTTTGATGTGTTGAAATTATTGCTTTTGACAGGTGATTTATGACAAGGTAACTGGGAGAAGTAGGGGGTTTGGTTTTGTAACCATGTCTACAACTGAGGAAGTTAAAGCTGCTGCTCAACAGTTCAATGGTTATGTAAGTCATTTTTATAGAGTATTTTGCAAGTTTAATAACTTCAATTCCTTCGTTTACGGATTACGGTACCTATGTAATCTTTAAAACAGTTTGAGGGTTGGCATTTATGGTCTAGCCTTGGAACCTACTGTTGCAAAGGAGTGTGCTTAAGTTTTGATTGTATTAATATATAATACTCCTGTAGCAATCTATAGTTTTTATTAGAAATTTGTACTTACCGATTGCAGGAACTCGAAGGGAGGGCATTGAGAGTAAACTCTGGACCACCACCGCCTCGTAGGGAAGAATTTTCTCCTAGAGGGGCAAGAGGTGGTGGTGCTACTATGGGTGCTTCAAATCGTGTCTACATCGGTAACCTTTCATGGGGTGTTGATGATGTAGCACTGGAGACCTTGTTCAGTGAGCAAGGCAAGGTTGTGGAAGCGAAAGTTGTTTATGACAGGGAAAGTGGTAGGTCAAGGGGTTTCGGCTTTGTAACTTACAATTCTACTGAAGAGGTGGACAGTGCGATTAAAACATTTGATGGAGTTGTAAGTTGATCATTTACCTTGCTTTTTTTTATGTCTAAATGTCTAATAGCAATTTAGGATCAATTACTGCATGATGGATATGAACTAGTCTAAATGTCTAATAACTTCATTAAAGATTTTGACCTGCTTAAAACTCTTTTGATGTAGGAGTTGGATGGCAGACCAATTCGAGTATCCGTGGCCGAGACTAAGCTGAGACGCCAGTTTTGAGTGCGACTGTTATCTACCGGTACTGCTAAAGTTCTTTGGGGTGTGAGTTCTAATCTCTGGGCATCTAATTGGTTTTTTAGTATAAAAGTATTCACTTGCCAAATCACATTTGGTCAATATATTGTTGGATATATGAACTGCAAAACTACACCGTTAGCACTGACTGAAAAAATAAACAGTAATTAAGAAGAACAGATTCGTAAACCGTGTCGTGGTAAGAACCACTGCCTTAGAAACGAATTCGCCTCGATGTGTGTAATCGCTGCAGTAGGCGGACCGTCCCCCGAGGTTAACACGGTCGCTCCGAATTCCGTACACCCGAAACCGGAGTGGACTGCTGGTGGTATTGCACTTCTGATCGGAAAGCACTCAGAGAGAACTCACGGAGAGAACTTTAGAAAACACTTTGTAAGTGAATTGTAAAATGTTTTGGAGTGAGTTGAGAAGCTGAATATAGCTCTCTATTTATAGGCTAGAAATAGGGTTAAAGTCGTCCATAAAATTTCAGGATTAAACCTCTTATTTGTAACAGCTGAAACGACTAGATGAACCTGACTCAGAAATAGTCCAGGTTCATTGTATCATTATTCAGCTGTTATAACTCCCGAAATTATATCATGTAACCCCTGGAATTAAATCAAATAACTCCTGTAACTCCTGATATTAACAGCTTGTCTCCTCTGTACAAAGCTGTAAATCAGTCCAGGTACATCTTAACGTTTCTGATTTAATTTAGGAATAAACTGTTTAATTTCTGATAAAAAATAATTCAGCTGTTATTATTTGAAATTCAAACAGTCCTCAGCAGCCTATAAATATCAGTTGATATCTTTCACATTTTCCATTTGTTTCTTTCAAAGAGAAATTCCTCAAGAATTTTCTCTAAAAAGATAGTATCCGCGCGGACGTGTCGAAGACACGTATTACCACGACCACGACCACGACCTCGACCTCGACCTCGACCACGACCACGACCACGACCACGAGCCGAGCCGAGCCGAGCCGTGCCGTGCCGTGCCGAGCCGAGACGAGACGGACGGACGGCGGCGGCGGTGCGCGAGAGCCCCCCTTGTTCTCTATCACTCAACAAGGAAGTGGAATGTCAAGCCTTAAATACCATTCCCAATAGTGTTTCCAACACTATGTGGGATTGAGCATTACCAACATTCCCCCACTAATGCGAAAGAAATCTTCTGAAACTCGAAAACAAGCTTTCCAGAAGAGTAATAGCGAGATTAGTTGCTTAAGCACTAGTGAACATATCTGGAACTAGTACATAGTGATGATGAGCAATCCTTCTCTTAGATAAGTGAAACTAGTCTGGAACTTTCTAAGATCAGGGTAAACTCATAACACACAACTAACCCCTTCATCCACCTGAGTCCTCGATGTGTAAGATATATATACAAAAGTATATATTTGGCCATCTTACCTCAGGATTCTAGTAAGTGTGCTAGAAAAATAGCCCAACATTTTTCATAGAAGGCGGCTAACCCTTCTCACTTACATAGGTTATTTCATCAAGTTTATCTCAACATAAACCACCCTTTAAAAAGGAATATGAAATAATTAAGAGCTTTTATAATAGCTCAACCTCACAAAGGGTATGGTGACTTTTTTCAAGTTCATTATAAATGAACCACCCAAACTCTGGGCTAAGAAGTCATTAAGAATAAATATTCAACCTCATTTATCGGTAAATTCAATAAGTCCTTCTCACTAGAACCATCCAAATACTTGGATTTGAATTTATTAAGAGTTTAACAAACTCAACCTTTCTGTCGGTAAGTTCATCATTTCCTACCCACTCACTCTGGGTTATGAACTTATTAAGAATAGATATTCAGCCAAAATCGGTAAATTCATCAAGTCTTTCTCACTAAGACCACCCAAAGCCTGGGCTATGAATTTATTAAGAGCAATTAAGCTCATCCTGGGCATGCACATTATTCATCATAGGGATAGGCAGTAGGAATGTGCACTATGAGTCTTTCCATGGTTTCGTTTGACCACATGGAACTTAGATAACTAAGTTGGGTATCCACCATGAATTCCTCAACCAATGGGCTTTAGACCCATCCCCCTCGACGAATCTAGGACCAGCTTCCGACTTAACCCTTTGGTAAGTGGATCTGCTAGGTTCCTTTCCGACTTCACATACTCTAAAGAGAGCACTCCATTCTTTATCAAGTGTCTAACTGATTCATGTCTTATGCGAATGTGTCTTTTCTTACCATTGTAAGCTTGGTTCTTAGCCACACATATCGCAGCTTGTGAATCACACAACAATGAAACTGGAGGAGTCGGTCTTCCCCACAACGGAATATCTGCTAACAAGCTTCTGAGCCACTCGGCTTCTTGCCCAGCTAGGTCAAGAGCTATAAACTCTGACTCCATGGTAGAACGAGCAATACAAGTCTGCTTTGATGATTTCCACGAGATCGCTGCTCCACCCAAAGTAAAAACATACCCGCTCGTAGAGCTTACCTCATCATTATCAGAAACCCAGTTGGCATCACAATATCCTTCCAATACCGCAGGAAAGCCAACAAACTCAAGTTTCCAATTCACAGTACCCTTAAGATACTTCAGTAAGCGTTTAAGCGCAATCCAGTGCTCACCACTCGGATTATGAGTATATCTACTTAGTCTACTCACAGCATAAGCAATATCAGGCCGAGTATAGTTCATTAAGAACATTAAACTTCCGATTAATTTAGCATATTCAGTTTGGGAAACACTACTTCCTTTATTCTTAACTAGATGTATGCTAGGGTCATAAGGAGTTCGAACAGGGACGACATCAAAACTGTCAAATTTCTTTAGCACTTTCTCTATATAATGTGCTTGACATAAAGAAAATCCCTTCTCAGTTTTGGTAATTTTGACTCCTAAGATTACATCTACTTCTCCCAAATCTGTCATCTCAAACTTAGTGGACAAGAAATTTTTAACTTTGTTAATGGACTCAATGTTAGAACTGAAAATCAACATGTCGTCAACATAAAGACTTATGATAACACATTCAGTTTCAAACATCTTCGAATACACACAAGCATCCGAACCATTCACAACAAAACCAAAACTAAGAATAGTTTTATGAATTTCTCATACCACTGTTTAGGAGCCTGCTTAAGTCCATAGAGTGACTTTTTGAGTCTACAAACTTTGCCTTCCATACCAGGTGCCTCAAAACCTAGTGGTTGCTCCATGTAAATCTCCTCATCTAGATCCCCATTCAAGAAAGCAGTCTTAACATCCATTTGATGTACCTGCAACTTATGAATAGAGGCTAGTGCAAATAATGCACGAATCGTTGAGATTTTTGTAACGGGAGAGTATGTATCAAAGTAGTCTAAACCAAACCTTTGAGTGAACCCTTTGACGACTAACCTTGCCTTGTACCGCTGAATCGAACCATCTGGCCTTAGTTTCTTCCGGAAGACCCATTTGTTGGAGATTGGTTTGAATCCCTTAGGCAAATCAACTAATTCCCAAGTATGATTAGACATTATCGATTCTAGTTCATCATTAACAGCGCTTTTCCAAAAACTAGCATCGATAGATCTTATAGCTTCTTCAAAAGTTTTAGGATCCTCATCTAATAGAAAAATTTGAGCTATAGGATCTGAAATGAAGTCTAAATCATTTATCTCAGAAATAAAGGAAGTAATAAAATCTGGTCCAAAAGAGGTTTCAACTCTTTGCCTTTTACTTCTTCTAGGCTCAAAATCATTTTGTTCAGAAGACCTAGCAGGTTTACTAGAAGAAGTTGATGGAATATATTCTATTTGTGTTTCAATATTTATTCTCGGTTCCTTTAAAGGAAAAGTATTTTCAAAGAAAACAGCATCTCTTGATTCACAAATAGAATAATCTTGTAAAAGCATGAATCTGTATGCAGCACTATTCGTAGCATACCCTATAAACACTGCATCAACGGTTTTAGGTCCGATGGTGAACTTCTTAAAGTCTGGCAAGCCCACTTTAGCCAGACACCCCCACACTTTCAGGTATTGTAAATTAGGAGCGTATCCTTTCCACAATTCATATGGGGTAGAATCTAATTTCTTATGAGGAACTCGGTTCAAGATATGAGTTGCCGATAGAATGGCCTCCCCCCACATGTTATCAGATAACCCAGAACTTATTAGTAAAGAATTCATCATCTCTTTTAAAGTTCTATTTTTCCTTTCGGCTATACCATTCTGTTGAGGAAAATAGGGGGCTGATGTTTCATGAATTATGCCATTCTTTTCACAAATATCTTTTAAGAAATTAGATCCATATTCACCACCTCTATCAGATCTAACTCGTTTGATTCTCCTATCTAACTGATTTTCAACTTCTGCCTTATAAATAAGAAAGAAGTTTTCAGCTTCATCTTTAGTTCTTAGGAGATAAACTTTTGTATATCTTGAATAATCATCTACAAAAGTTATGTAGTAGTGTTTTCCTCCTTTACTTTCAGTGTTTCTAAAATCTGCTAGATCAGTATGAATGAGTTCTAACAGTTCAGTCTTTCTATTAGAAACAGTCTTAAAGTGAGGTTTAGTATGCTTAGCTTCTACACAAATCTCACATTTGTTAAAGCTAGTTGTGTCTAGTTTAGGCAGAACATTCATATTCATTAATTTCTTTAAAGCATGAATATTCACGTGTCCTAATCTAGCATGCCACATATCAATGGATTCAACAATATAAGCAGAAGTGGTAGCTTTATTTTCATTAAATTGAGTTTCTATGACAAATAAACCATTGCTTAAAAACCCTTTCCCCACATAATCACCATTTCGGGAAAGTACAAGTTTATCTGCCTCAAAAACTAACTTAATGCCTGCCTTATTCAGAAGCCCACCACTTATCAAATTTCTACGCAAGGCAGGTACAAACAGAACATTATTTAAAGCCAGAGTTTTACCAGAAGTCAGCTTGAGTAAAACCTTGCCTTTGCCTAGCACTTCAGAGCTGCTAGAGTTCCCCATGTACACACGTTCACCAGTGTTTCCATCCTCGAACTCAGTGAAAAACTCCTTCCTTGCGCAGAAATGCTTCGAAGCGCCAGTGTCAACTACCCATTCTGAACTGTTCTCCACCAGATTAACTTCTGAGACCACCGCAGCAATGATCTCATCATCTTCTTCTACAACGTGCATCTGTGGCTTGTTGTCATTCTGGCGGTCTGAGCGGTGTTGGCATTGGTAAGCCTTGTGGCCAGGTAAACCGCAGACATAACACTTGAACGTCTTTCCTTCCGGTTTGGCCTTTCCTGACTTCTTGAAGTTGGTAGCCTTCTGTGGTTTCGTCTTTTTGTCTTGATTCCCACGTTTCATGATCTTCTTAAATTTGGACTCAACCAAGTTAGCTCTAAAAGATAAATTACTCATAGAATTAGTAAGCTTATCTTTTAAACGGTTGGCTTCTTCAATCTTCATATGGCCCACAAGTTCTTCAAGCGAAATGTCTCTCTTCTTATGCTTAAGAGAGTTACGGTAATCGGACCAGGACTTGGGCAGTTTCTCAATGAGTACATTGGCTTGCAGCACCTCACACATTTTCATCCCTTCAGCGATGATGTCAGCGACTAAGTTCTCATAGTCATGGACTTGATCCATTATTGGCTTGTCGTCTGTCATCTGGAATTTGAGCCATTCGCCGACAACGTACTTCTTGATCCCCGCATCATCCGCACCATACTTCTTGTCGAGAGTGTCCCATATTGCCTTGGCACTCTTTTCTCTAAGGAACATATCAAATAGTTTATTTGACATGTGGCTGAGCAGATGTCCTCGTACCGTCTTGTTATCCTTCTCGAATTTCTCGTAAGTAGCGAGAGCGGCGGCGGCAGTTGCTAAGGCATCATCATTGAGGACCGCATCAGCATCATTACCAACAGCTGGGGTTGGCGGCATGGTAGGTGGTGGCTTGAGCAACACGTAATCAAGATCAAGTTGCTCGAAGAATATAAGAATTCTTTGGGACCACCTTCTATAGTTCTTTCCATCAAGTGCATCGAGCTTGGAAAGATCGGGAATGAGTTTGCTCAAAGGTGTCGACATGATTGCAGTTTATGGGAATTCGTTTCTAAATTGTTGGACATATGAACTGCAAAACTACACCGTTAGCACTGACTGAAAAAATAAACAGTAATTAAGAAGAACAGATTCGTAAACCGTGTCGTGGTAAGAACCACTGCCTTAGAAACGAATTCGCCTCGATGTGTGTAATCGCTGCAGTAGGCGGACCGTCCCCCGAGGTTAACACGGTCGCTCCGAATTCCGTACACCCGAAACCGGAGTGGACTGCTGGTGGTATTGCACTTCTGATCGGAAAGCACTCAGAGAGAACTCACGGAGAGAACTTTAGAAAACACTTTGTAAGTGAATTGTAAAATGTTTTGGAGTGAGTTGAGAAGCTGAATATAGCTCTCTATTTATAGGCTAGAAATAGGGTTAAAGTCGTCCATAAAATTTCAGGATTAAACCTCTTATTTGTAACAGCTGAAACGACTAGATGAACCTGACTCAGAAATAGTCCAGGTTCATTGTATCATTATTCAGCTGTTATAACTCCCGAAATTATATCATGTAACCCCTGGAATTAAATCAAATAACTCCTGTAACTCCTGATATTAACAGCTTGTCTCCTCTGTACAAAGCTGTAAATCAGTCCAGGTACATCTTAACGTTTCTGATTTAATTTAGGAATAAACTGTTTAATTTCTGATAAAAAATAATTCAGCTGTTATTATTTGAAATTCAAACAGTCCTCAGCAGCCTATAAATATCAGTTGATATCTTTCACATTTTCCATTTGTTTCTTTCAAAGAGAAATTCCTCAAGAATTTTCTCTAAAAAGATAGTATCCGCGCGGACGTGTCGAAGACACGTATTACCACGACCACGACCACGACCACGACCACGACCACGACCACGACCTCGACCTCGACCTCGACCACGACCACGAGCCGAGCCGTGCCGTGCCGTGCCGAGCCGAGACGAGACGGACGGACGGCGGCGGCGGTGCGCGAGAGCCCCCCTTGTTCTCTATCACTCAACAAGGAAGTGGAATGTCAAGCCTTAAATACCATTCCCAATAGTGTTTCCAACACTATGTGGGATTGAGCATTACCAACATATTTTACTTCCCATCATTAGTCTTCCTGTTTTTACGTTTCATCCATGTACTAAGAGATCTACAATTTTCAAAGTTCAATTTTCATTTCGTTTAATGGTACTTCTGATTGAGTTCCATTTATAAAATTTGCTATATTCTCTTTTAATCAGGTGCACGGAAAGCATGCAGCCGGAAGCCGGCGGCTGCTGCGTCTTTCGGTTCTGGGGAATCTACATACATGCTTCTTGAACCAGCTGCATTTGGATACTAGGGTGATCTGCTATGTCCGATGCCTGTACTAAGATTCAAAGAAAATATTATAAACCATTGCTTTATATTGGATAATTTCAGGCTTTCTAGATGAGTTATATTATATATATATATATATATATATATTATTCATCATAAGACAAAATATTTGTGAGGTTCATGATTCCTAACTTTTGAACTCCAAAAACCTGACTTGAAGTCTAAGAACAGTAATATTATATTAACCAAGTGTTCATGATATAATCACCAATCAGAACCCTATCTATATATAATAACATATTCTACATTTGTCCTTATTTAGGGTTTTTTTCATGCTAAATATTGATGTGATGATATATCTGATGCAAGAAGGTGACTTATAGGTTGCATTCCATGTCATATATATATATATATTAAATGGGCATAGTTGAATTGGTAATGGAAAGCACGAAAGGCGTGGATTTTCACTAAAATAGTAACCTTGATTTTAAATAGGTACTGCATAACATGCTAAAATTTGTTCCAATGATAAAATTGATGTTGCGAGCATGTTTCTTTATGGCGTAGAGTGCTTGTAAGTGATTTTCATCTTTAAATATGGGCATATTAGGAAGCATTTCCAATTGAAAATCAATAAAATTTATAATTTTTATATAAATAATATCGATATTGTTCTTGAAGTCTCGATAGTCGTTAAAAATTTTAATAATAAATTTTTATATTTATATTAAAATTCTAGAATTTGTACTTAAATTTTGATATTTGTACTATCAGTTTTAAAAAATGATTCTTTAGGTTTACAAACTTTTCTAGTATTACTTCCTTTGTCCCTCATGTTTATATTTATACTTATATTGACCCCTACAAGTTAATTCAGTGAGCAAAATTACCCTTAATGTTTTGACTTATTTATAAATCAATTCTGTGTATTTATTTATGTTTAAATTATATGGATTCATTTAGAATATATCCAACATGGTTTTGATACTGAAATGTTGTATTTTTTATTTGATCGTATGTTCGGGTCAAATAGGGGGTGTCACATTCATAATTCGATGGTTAAAATAAAGTCGTCCTTATAATTTAGTGACTATACATGTAGTTTACCTTAAAAATATTTGTGTTGTCATATTATGATCCTTTGTTCACACTAATTAAGATTTTTATGGTTTAAACGTAAAGTTTTGTCTGGAGAAATTATTTTATGAATATTATTAATCACGTTATATATGGGAAAATCATTCATATCATTTTTCCACGTCCTAATCTACTCATAATTAAATTTCAGGTGACCACATATTTTTATATTTATATAAAAAAAATGAAGATTCATCAAAAAAGAATTGATATGAAAAAAAATGAAGTGTATGATTTTTACTAATTGTAATCATAGATGGTGTAACGAAAAAGATTCATATGATAATTCTTTTATCTAGAATTTTTTTTTCTTTATCTAGAAAAAAATTTAAAATTCATATAATAATATTTTTTTTTGTCTGGAGGAGATGCATAAACTAATGAGCTTACAACATAAATTCATTGTATTTGTATTTTTAATATATATATATGAAATAGTATTTTAAAACTATCAAATATTTTTATACTAATAGAGACAAAATGAGTAAAGGAGGGGAGGATAAATTGATGACAATGGGTATCCAAAATAGGTACCTAGTCAGACAGCAGTTCCACATTCCTCTGTTCCTAAAATCATATTTAATTTGGTTTAAATTCGTATGGAATATTTAAAATTTAAAAAATCAATTAAATTTTTATCCAATTATAACCACTAGATTTTAACAATTTTTTTTCTAAAATATTATTATCACCTAATATATTACAATTCTATTACATATCATGTTTATTAAAGAGGAAATAACCTCAGTGACCGAAAATGCCTTATAATATACGATTTTAACTAACTTTTTTTGGATTTACCAAAATGACCAACAAAATCGCAACGCGGACTCTAATTTTTCAACTCAATTTCTAAATTCGCAACGCGAATATCCAGATTCGCAACGCGATTTTGAAAAATGTGTTGTGATAGTTAAAATGTGTTGCGATAGTTTGAAAAACGTGTTGTTGCGATAGTGAAAAAGTGTTGCGATAGTGAAAAATCCAAAATAAGTTTACATTTTAACTATTCAAAATTAACGTGGAGTTTAAAACAATAAAGAATGTGTTGCGATAGTGTAAAAGATTCTCAAATCATTTGTAAGATCTTAGTTTGAAACAATAAAGAATGTGTTGCGATAGTGTAAAAGATTCCCAAGTGTTGGCAATGCTTAATCCCACATAGTATTGGAAACACTATTGGGAATGGGTATTTAAGGCTTGGATTTCATACTTCCTTGTTGAGTGGAAGAGAACAAAGCGGACTCTCGCGCACCGCCGCCGCCGCCGTCCGTCTCGTGGTCGTGGTCGTGGTAATACGTGTCTTCGACACGTCCGCACGGATACTATCTTTTTAGAGAAAATTCTTAAGAAACAAATGCAATACCACCAGTCGTTGCGATAAAATCGCAACGAATTTGGAAAATCGCAACGCGAACTTGGACTATCGCAACGAATTTATCGCAACGAATTTGGAAAATCGCAACGCGAACTTGGACTATCGCAACAAACTTGGAAAATCACAATGCGAACTTCGACTATCGCAACGCGAACTTAGACTATCGCAACGAATTTGGAAAATCGCAACGCGAACTTCGACTATCGCAACGTGAACTTGGACTATCGCAACGAATTTAGACTAACGTAAATTTGGAATAACGTAAATTTGGAAAATCGCAACGCGAACTTGGACTATCGCAAAATCGCGTTGTGAATTTGGAAACTGAGTTGAAAAATTAGAGTTCGCGTTGCGATTTTGGTGGTCATTTTGGTAAATCCAAAAAAAGTTGGTTAAAATCGTATATTATAAGGCATTTTCGGTCACTGAGGTTATTTTCTCTTTATTAAAAGTAACTTATAAATTTATTTTTTAAAATGTCACATACAGTGACAAGACGTGATATTAAAAATAAAAAATAGAGAAAAAAATATGGAAAGGTAGTTAGTGTTAGTTAAGGTAATGAATAAAGAGTAATGTGACGTTTGGTTCGCTAGAATGTTTATGAGGGAATTGGAATCTGTGAATGAATTGGAATCTGTAGGAATTGGAATCCAATTTCATATTTTGTTTGGTTGGCAGGAAATGGAATTGGAATCCAATTCTATATTATGTTTGGTTCGCAGACATGTCAGATGAATTTGATTTCAGTAATGTAATATGACATAATTGTCCTTCTTGTTTTTTTGCTTTATTTTACAACTTACATGTAGTAATATATTATAAAAAATTAAAAAATAATAAAATTTTATTTTATTAATTGATTATTCATTTCAATAAATTATAAAAATCATGCTAATAAACATTATAAGTTAAAATCATCGCAATCAAAATATGTTAATAAGTTACCAAAAGAAAGAGTAATATTTCGATACATTCCAATCGGAATATGTTAATTAGTTACCAAAAAATATACCAAAAACTATTTTTATTCAATATATGAATTAGAAACTCGACCCGACACGACTTAAAATAATAAAAAAAATTATTTTTATTCAATAAAACATTGACATAATTGAAAAAAAATTATATATAGAGGGGTATTATTGTAATTATTCCTAAATATATAAGGTAAAATTATATTTTTTTTCGGGTCGGTCCGATTTTTTTCACTCTAAACCCGAACCAGACCCGAATATCACACTTAAAAAAACCCGACCCGACTCGACCCGAATATCACACTTAAAAAACCCGACCCGACCCGAACAAAATAAAGTTTCATCCGACCCGACCCGAATATATGAATTAAAAATCCAATCCGACCCGACCCGAAATAATAAAAAATTATTTTTATATAATAAAAACAGTGACTTAATCCAACCCGACCTGAATTATATATATTTTAGGGTAGGTCCGGTTTTTTTCACCCTAAACCCGAACCCAACCCGAATATCACACTTAAAAAAACCCGATCCGACCCGACCAAAATAAAGTTTCACCCGACCCGAATATATGAATTAAAAACCCGACCCGACCCGAAATAATAAAAAATTTTTTTATTCAATATATGAATAAGTTACCAAAGGATTGATGAGGGTAGTATGGTCCATCAGAGATTCCAATTCATTTGAAAAACTTGAACCAAACATGGGAAAGTGGTGGAATTGGATTCCAATTCCCACAAATTCCAAGGGATTCCATCCAACCAAACGCCACCTAATAGCTTAATATATATATATAAAGTTATAATGATAAAACTACTCTTATAAATAATTATTTTCTTTTTAGTATTTTATTTTTAACGTTTTAATTTTTGGTTAAAATAGACAATGATGGATGTAAATTATTAATTGAATAATGATTAATACATCTTATCAATGTGATATTTTTAAATATATTCAATAATTGACATAATATGTGTCACACCATTCAAAATGATGACATAACATGTACTACATTATCTAAAGTGATGACATAATATGTATCACATCAATAATTGAACACGTGAGAAAATTTTATATCAATAATATAAGTTGACGGTTAGTTGATTAACATGTTCTTCTAATAGGGTTTATATTGAACAAAAAATAGAATTTTAAGAGTTAAAATATTCTAAAAATATACAAAAATAAAATGATCATTTATACAAATATTAAGGAATAATTTATCATTATACCTAAAAAGAAAAGGAAAGGTTTGAAATCCAGTGGCATCTGAATTATGTCTTTGAGCATAGATTATCGAGGTCGAGTTTCTCTACACATATTCGAGTTTTATATTGTATTTGTGTAAGTCACGTGTTAAATTATATTTCCTAAGAGGGGTAAGCTTTTGGCAAGCTGAAGTGGGAATGAATGTTAGCTGGAGTCTTAGGAGACTGATGAAAATGAGGCAAGAAGCTTATCCGGTCCTTGCAAATGTGGCAGACAGTGTTACTTTGAAGGCTGCCTGGTTTTGGAAGGAGATCAGGATCAAGGGTGCCAAGGTATTTGGCAGAAACTGGTATGGTTCCCTCTGCACATTCCTAAGCATGGTATCATTTCTTGGATGACCTTGTTAGGGAAACTTCCCACTGGTGATAGGTTGTTGCGTTGGAGCATAAAGGTCGATGGCAGATGTTGTGTTTGTATTGATGCAATGGAGTCCATTGATAATTTCTTTGAGTGTTCTTTTGCAAAGGATAACTGGAGGGCTATTTTGAGGCTGTGTGGCCTGACTAGACAGGTCAGGTGTTGGAAGGGGGAGGTGAAGTGGGCTGTTGCCAACCTCAAGAGTAAACCCTTGCTCACCATCATCCTCAAACTTGCTTGGAATGCCCATATTTATCTCATCTGGGAGGAAAGAAACTGCAGGTTGTTTCGTGAGAAGGTTAGAGAAGTTGCTGCTATTTTTTCATCTGTCAAGGAGGTTGTCAGAATCAAATTACAGGGAAGGAATATAACCATGGTGGATAATGTTACTTATAGCCTTTGAAGTAATTGGGTATCTCTTGTTGAGGTCTTTAGTGTTGTTTGTTGTGCATAATCTGTAGCAATTTTTGCTGCTGTTTGTTGCATGTATGTGTAGCAGGTTTGCTGCTTCTTTAGGTAATATAAAGGATTTATTCAGTAAAAAAAATTAATTGTATAATTCAATATTTTTAGTAATTAATTATAATTATAATTTATTAATTTAATTAAAAATTATAATAAAAAGTAAGCATGTTCGTACCAATTATCAATATTCGATATTGATACACATTTTTAATAATGTGTATGATGGTGTACTGAATCCAGATTTGTGTGCTGGGTCAAGATCTTCTTTGAGTGCGGCAAATTGTGTCACGTTTCCTTGAATGTGTGTGCTGATATGGTGGAATTCATCATGGCTGACTCCTTTCTTTCACATTACTCAATATTTCATTTTAGGACAAATGCTCATATTTTGGAACGTTAATTATTTGTTAACTAACTATTTTCATTTATATAAGATTTTTATTCCAAAATAAAACGTTAGAAGACCAAAATGATTCAAAATAATCAAATTAACCTTGTGGTCGTGGGATCG
Source organism: Hibiscus syriacus (assembly GCF_006381635.1). NCBI lineage: Eukaryota > Viridiplantae > Streptophyta > Magnoliopsida > Malvales > Malvaceae > Hibiscus > Hibiscus syriacus. The sequence continues at coordinate 18,079 of NW_024062546.1, read as the reverse complement.
AGTCTCACGGTGGGCAATTCATAATTCTGACTGCCGGAGGTCTCCCACGGAAGCTGCTCTCAACCTGGCGTTGGGGACAAACTACTATCCTACCTCCCCTTACCCCATTACATATGGGAATATGGTAAGCTAATTTAGCTAATTTGATTAAGTAATATATAATATTATTTTAAAATGAAGAAATTTAAGTTTTAATAATTTGTAATAATTACAATATAATATTGGTTCATAATTTTTTAACCATTAATAACGCAAACATATCTTACAGATATAATTGTTCGAAATTAAGATCTCAAGAAAAAACAACACTCAAATATATATATATATATATATATTGAAAATCAAATTAACTTTATTGATTAAGTATGTATTGTATTGATAGAAACCGAAAATTTCAGATGATAATATTAGATTTTTAAAAAAATAATATACAAATATTATTCTAAAATAAAGAAATATTTTTTAATAGTATAAGGTGATTACAATACAATATAGGTTCAAACAATTATTTAACTATCGTTAACGCATATATTTCTTATAAATATAATTACTCAAACTTAAGAATCTAAAAAAATAACACTCTTTTTTAATCATCGAGTCTGTCTCCTAACTTGTAAAATATAGTTTTTAAAGTAGAAACATGAGGGAAGAGCAGGCGATGATGGGAAGTCCAAAGAGGTGCGAACTGTGCTCCAAAAACAGGGTGCATCCATCTTTAACCGAACATTATCGGATACCATGTTTTGTTTTTTCTGTGCGAAATAATACCCATACCTCTCTCCATTGCCTTCACTAAATATTAACAGAAAAATTCATTTTTTTCAAAGTTGAAACTTTTGCATATTTTTGACCGAGTGATGTTTGGTTATATTTTTCTTGGAGTTCATGACTCACATTGTCAACTAAACCACTTCTGTGAATCAGTTTAGCTATATAGTTTATGATTTATAGGGATATACTAGCCAGTATCATCCAATATTTATATATCATTTTTGTTTCATATGTGTTTTGCAATAAAATATATTGATCTTATTATATTGCACTAAGATTAGGATAATAATTTCATTATTAATAAACTTATTTTTTAAAAATAATATAATGATCATTTTTTATCCATATATGAAATGACCATCTAGCTCAGTTGGTAGAGCACAAGGTTCTTAATCTTGAGGTCGTGGGATCGCGTCCCACGGAGGGTATTTCATAATTCGGAGGTCTCTTACGGAAACTGCTCTCAACCTGGTGTTGGGGCAGTCTACTATCTTACCTCCCCTTATCTCATACATATGGGAAAAAGGGACAGCCATTTTTTTATCCATATATTTTTAGCATTTTAGCTTTAACATTTTAAATTTTTGACAAAAATAAACATTGTTCAATGAAAATTACTAGTTAATTAAAGACCAACGTATGTTATTGATATGATATTTTCCAACATACTTAATTGGTGATGTAGCATGTGACACATCATCACATTGGTTGACAAGCCACATACCACGTCATCATATTAGATGACAAGATATGTCCACATCACCAATTAAACACATGAAAAAAATATCACGTCACCAATATATATTAATCTTTAGTCAATTAACGATTTTAATCTAATATTATTTTTTCAAAAATAAAAATGGTAGATTAAAATACTCCAAAAAAGATTAAAATAATCATTTTAGGAGATATTGAAATAATTTTATTAGTATGACATGTTAATTATATTATGGATAATATGTTGTCATTTGGAAAAACTCCATCTGTATAAATCCACTAATGATTCTAAGTTTCTAATTAGTGTTTGAGAGGTAACGCCCTCACCCTAGATATTTATTAGCACTTCACAAATCTCTCTTAAAAGAATTAAAATCCTTCTATAATATAAAATATGTAAAAATTATGCAAATTCTAATTATTATTTTTTATTAAATAGATAAATATTATATTTTCAAGATAAATATTGAGACTCGAATTTATACAAAATGATATAATATCAATATCATTAATTATTTGATTAATTAACAGGTCACCAAATCCTAATTAATTTTTCCGTCTCTTTAATGCTTCAACCAAATCTTTCTTAAAAAATTCCAAACTTTTAATTTGGGAAAGTAAAAGATTAAAGGGTAAACTACAAATTTAATACCTAAACTATCAGTTTTCATCTGTTTTAGTATATAAACTTTCATTTTTTTCAAGATCATTCTTAACGTTTAGTTTTTGTTTCATTTTAGTATCCCTCCATTAAAAACTTAACGGACAGGCTCGCCGGCAGTCGCGTCTACAATCATCAGTCATCGCATCCGTTGGCCGATGAAGTCCAAACTTTCCAGCCATCACTGTTTTGACCCCTGAACATGATTTCGGCCTCTGTTTCATCAAAAAACGCCTCAATCGCCCCAAAATGACGATGGACTCTTCAATTTCTTCATCCTCTTATCCTCATGGTCCACCTTTTGATGGGCTTAAAATTGGATTATGTTGACAGACTCATAATTCTCTTTTAGTCCACTATTCGTATTGGTCGTCCTTCTACTGGAAATATGCCATGTAACACCCACAAACCGATACGGGTGACCCGATCCGATCTGATTTGTCACATTAGGGTCGCCAGAGCAACCCACAACAAAAATATGGGGAAAAAAATAAAAATTTCTATTGAAACGCGTAAAATCATAAAACAATTTATAATTAAAATACAAGTTCAAAAAACATTCATATATTACAAACAGAATTAAAATCATACAAATTTCATACTCAATATAAAAATCAAATATGACCTACATGCCCCCTAATTACACTTGTATCGTACTCTTCAACCCAAGCCAAAGGAACTCCCACTACATATGTCAATAGCTACGCTGAATCAATTTTTTAACCTGAAATTGTGAGTAAAAGAGTGAGCTTTGGGAAGCTCAGTAATACAGAACTACCAAGTAATACTGAAGGACATGTAGATAAATGGAAAAAATAATTTTTTTCTTATTGATTCAGACGTCTACAGGTTTTCGGGACGAGCTGAGGTTCCACTAATATTTCTTTGACTAAAAGATATGAAACTTATAGTTCAGAGGAAAAGCTCAGATGACCAGGTTCAGGAGATCGGAGTAGGATGTCTAGTGTGTTCCAACCAAACCCAAAGAAAAAATGTACAAATCTTTTTAAAAAAGTAACAATTTAAAATATCTTTTTAAGACCATAGTAAAACCCTCCAACCAAACAACAATATGTATTTCCTGAGAACTGCATCCATAAGGACTTACCTTAGGCTCATTGGGCATATGTGTCAATCTAAGGGAGCACCTTGGGTTCATAAGGTCTTACCCTAGCCAAAGCGTAGGTGCCCACCTGAAGGGTGTGCCCTCAAGTCCATAAGAACTTACCCAAAGCACATAGCAGAGGTGTCACCCTAAGGGAGAACCTTAAGGTGTATAAGGTCTTATCACTAGGCCCATTGGGCCTAGGATCCTACCCAAGGGTTGCCTTAGATCCATAACGAATTACTAGCTGATCAATATTGAACCTATATAAGGAATTACGAACCGATCGGTGCTGAACCTGTATAAGGAATTACCAGCTTGATCAGAGCTAAACCTATATAAGGAATTACCAGCTTGATCAGAGCTGAACCTGCAGAGACTTCATATCAGATCCCAGAGTACCCTGAAGAAATTAGTTTTCAGACATTATATTATGGTAGTAGATAAATCAGAGTTCAAACATATCAATTCAGTAGAAATAGTATCAAGAGATCATGAATCTGACATGCAGACTTAAAACTTCAGTAACTAAAAAATCTCGATAAAACACATTCAAAATAGATAAAACAAATATATAACACATAAGGAACACACTAAATGATCCAGTTATTTTTCGAAGATACTTGGTAATTATCGAGCGAGGTAAACATGAAATTCTTCAATTGATCGAACTTGAAGACTGTGATCCCTTTTCAAAAAGTTGGATTACTAACAGACTGATTAATCATTAAGAAAGTGATACATTTAGTATCTTATAATATTAAGATATAACTATAGGATGTGTCAAAAATTGTTGCATAAGAATTATTTAAGATTCAGATATTCCTGTGGTGATTTTGTAAATCATACACACGTAAGGGCAATATAGTCATTTAAATTCTTGAGAAATTTTGGTAATTCATTTTAATAAAGGAAAGTAGTGATTTACAGTATTTTAGATTTCAGGTGTCTTATCCAGCTTCTATATCTAGTCGAACTGATCAGATCCCAATAATGTGGTACTTATCGAGTTTGCGGGTAGAGTAGTCTCACGAATATTCACTTCTTAGTACTAATTGAATCATAGAGTTGAGTTGAGATGAGTTGAGCACTTTTAGAATTATCATTGAAAGAACCTTGAGGAGACGAACAGGCATTCAATCATTTCATGACTTGAGGGTATCTTAGGTCATTTACACTCTAGGGGTATTTTGGTTATTTTACAGTTCAAAGGTATTCTAGTCATTCCCTCATATATAATTTTTCCATTTTATTTAATTTTTCTTTATAATTCAAACATTAATAGTACTTCCTATGTTTTAGTCTTTAGGTGCTTACTGATAAATCAATAATTATAAGTCTTGTACCTTCTTGAATGTTAGAATCTGATTATCAGTGACTATCCAAGCAGATCAGGAATTTAACAGATGAATCAATAGTTTATCAAAATAATTACGAATTCTCATGGAACTTTCACTATTAGGGTCAATCCATGTCATTTTTACCTCATAGGGTCAATTTCATAATTTCATAACCAGATAATTTTGGTATTAAAGCTTTTAACAAGTACAAATAGAATTTAGAGATTCTGAGGTTATTTCTTTTTCCATATAATCACTAAACTTGAAATCATTTCTTATAAGTCTTCTTATGTCTATGCATGTAATATGAGCCTTATTCAGTTTAATTTACTTTATTTCACATTCAGATCGAGTTTAGAAATTTTAACTAAACACAAGTAACTATATATATATATATATATATATATATATATATAAATTCAACCATGCATTTACCAATACCAACATGTTCCATTAAGCATGCATAAGGTAGTAATGTATTACCTTGATTTATGTGCTTCATCAATCGAACATTTAAATTTCATTCTATCACAATTGAACTTGAATCCAACGTCCAATAATATCTCAGATACATATAAACATAAATTACATTAGAAACGAGGCTTAATTGCAGAAAACAGATCGAATCAAAAAGTAAAATGCTAAAAAACATATTACCGGGTTTGAATTTGGGGAAACATACTTCAGATTTAGACTCAGGACGTCTAAAACATAAAATATGACTTTTCAGAAAATGTTTTCTAAAATCTTTAATGTATGATAGGAAAAATGACAAATGGGGTTCAAGACGTAAAACTTTGAAAGACATTTTTAAGCCAAAAAAGAATTCGAGTTGAAAACCTGAAAGGGCGACTCAAATATTAAATTAAGCAACCACGAAATAAGAGGAAATCTTACAAATCTCTTGATGAAGCACCCCACATCCCAAATGTGCTCCTGAGAGTTTGGAATTGGTGAGTATCTCTAGAAGATGTACATAACAATCATTTCCTTAAGTCAGTGAACACCAAATAACCAAATATGATATAATAAAAAGGTCAAACTGAGAGACCTTACATTTCCAGAACCAACCTAAACCTCAAATTTGTCATCAATCTTGACACTTGTCAATGGGCTATGATTTTTGAAAGAATAAAATAGTAGTTGACTTGTTTATACTCAATGAACTCTTGTTTTGTAATTTGTTTCAATTACGAGCCCATTGTACGGGGTACCTATAACCACCGTTTTTTATTTATTTGTTTTTATCATAATTTTATTATAATATTATAGTAATTGGGGTTATTAATGCCCCAACCAACCCATGTATCAGACCCCCATTTCCCCTAAAATTTTGGAATAAAATAGATTTTCTTTGACTTTTTTTCCTCTCCATTTTGGCTTTCTTATTTTTCTTTCTCACTTCTTTTCTTTTGTTTCGGGGGGTTCATGGGTTGCATAGGGTGGCCACCGTTGAGCAGTGGTCGGCGTGCGAGAGAGGCCATCTCAAGGCCAGGAAGCGCAGGCTGTTAGTGGTCGGAGGTGAGTTTGTGGGTCCTTGGTGGGGCTTTAGTCAAACGCAAAGAGAGAGAGAAGAGATTGGTCACTTCGACCTTTGTTTTAGCCTCCCTCGGCTGGCTCAGTCGCCGATCGGAGCAAGGGATGATAAGCAAGGTGTGGTGGTCGGCGTTGAGGCTCGTTTGAAACCTTCTCGATCGTCATATGGAGAAGAGAATGATTGAGATAGGAATAGAACAGGGGAGAGTTTCGGCCATTCAAGCAGTTTGATCGGTCCTCCTCCGTTCATGGTCGAGGTCACTAGTTGGTTTAAGGTGGTCACCGGCCCAATTTCCAGCGTGTGAGGACCGGCATGCGGCGACTGAAGGTGCGTTTGAAGCTTTGATAAACTTCTCGGTTGAGTTACGTAAAAAGAGGGGAAATATTCTGGTTTTATGAAAAAAGGATAAATCACGTTTAGGTCCTCATACTTTAGGTGCAAACTTACATTTTAGTCACTAGTGTTATGGTTAAATCGCAGTCTAGGTACCTCTATCTTTGTCAAGTTTTTTAATTTTGGTAATTGGACCTTTCATTTCTAATTTATTGCACTTTTATTATTTTGTTTTATTTTATTTTAATTTAGTCACTATTATTATTCTGATTTATTTGAATTTAGTCACTGATTTTTACGTTTATTCATTTTAGCCACTGTTTGGATTCTGCTTCTTATTTTATTATGATTTGGATGCGACATTTGCAATTTATTCATTTTAGTCACTTTTTAATTTTTTATTTTGCTACTAATATTTTAAATTTTGCATTTTAGCCACTATTTATTTATGATTTAGCTACTAACCATTATTTTTTTTATATTTTAGTCATTGTTATTTTATATTTATGCAATTAGGTCCTTATTTTATGTTTATTTCATTTTTATTATATGTTTTTTACTGTTTATTTTTATTTTTATTATTTGTTAGTTTATTTTTTAATTCGGTTGATTAATTGCTTTGTTTCATGGATTAATTTCTTAAATCTAATTTTAAATTAGATTAACGCTCGAATCGAACTTCGAATTTAGGATGACACTCTAGTTTAATTAGGGAGCAATACGAGTCACGTTTTTTGCATAAGATGCCCGATTACTCGAATTGATTGCTTAATTTTAAAATTAATTAATAATTAATATTTTCTAAAAAACTTTAAGTTTAATAATTTAGATAAAAATTGGGTTTTAATTAGTCCTCAACTTTAGAAATTGTCAATTTAGGTACTTATTCTTTTAAGACTTTTAGAACTCGGTATTTTTAGACTTTGACCTTTTTAGTCCCTGAACTTCTAATTAAATTGGTTAAATAGAGCCTCTATTTTAGATTAGATTTCACTATGGTCTTTTAATTTAGGGAATAATTCGAGTTGGCCCTCGCCTAAATGCTCGAGAGACCATCTTGATTATTCTATTCAATAATTGATTAAAATCAAATAGGATTAATATTAGAGCCTACACTTTAGGTTTATGCCTTTAGGTCATTTAATTTCATAATTTGACACCTTCAGCTAGAAAAAGCCTTTAATTTACCTTAGCTTAATTAGGATTAAATAAAATTTTGTTTGATTGCATTGTTTTTTAAACTTAAGGCAATGTTCACGTACTAGGGAATTAATGGTATATCTCCCGCAAGTATGCTCAAAGGGTGACTACCGGTGATTCCCGAAACAGATCGACATCATTTTCAAAGACCATATCATGATTTTCTAAAATTGAGACAATATTCGGTTATCGAACACAATAGTTGATCTCCCGCGTTTATGCTAAGGGGTAAATGTTATCGGCTTTAATAAACGAATACCCTTTTTAACTTTTTATCCGTAATGATTTTCAAATTAAATAAATATCGAACTCAAAATTTCCGATTATTAATATAGGGTAATACTAGGTACCAATTTTTGGGTGCTTGTGGGGGTGTTAATCCTTCCCCGCGCGTAACTGACTCTTGAACCTGATTTTTGGATTTTTGCAAACCTTAAAACTTGGTATTTTAATAAAAATAAAATGTTTTATTAAAATCACCCGGTTTTCACGGTATCCCAATTGCACCTTAAATGATTGGTGGCGACTCCTCACATTTCGAAGATTATTTTCAAAGAGAAAACCCCCAAGTTGATATCGGTCTTTTCCACGCCCGAGCGAAAAATGGTGTCGACAACACTATTTTTCAAAAATTCTTCGTCAAACATTTTCACATACATTAAATGAAGGACAATATCTCGAGAATGAAGGAGGTCCTTGAAGATGATGAGACTTGTTCTACCTTAAATGAAGAAAATAAGAGGAAAAAACAAGAGCCTAAGCAAGAAGAATAAATGGAATAGGAGAAATAAAGACATTCTTCGTTCTCTTTTGAAGTAATGAAGTTTGAAAGATCAAAAGACTCAAGAACAAAACTTCTCATACATTATTATGACTTCATCAACATCAGTAATAGATCATGAAGTAGGCAATCACCTTAATAAGAAGGGCTTGTGATTTTTGATAAATGATGCAAGAGTGAGACCAGTCAAGGATGAAATTTTGGCACTCAAATAGGGATGAGTTATAAAAGTACCCACATTGGGGCATGACCAAAGACCCAAATCATGTTAGGATAATAAGGTTCAGACCAAAAACATATTGAGAACGAGCCTCATAACTTGGAATGTCAGGGTCAAAAGATGAAAAAAAGAGCTTACATTGAGAAAAATATCATTCATGCTTCAGTTGGAAGACGAGTCCTGAGAAATGAATATGATTGAGCGGTCGAGTAAAGGGCAAAAATAACGTCAACGCCATATACATGATCATAATAAATATTTAAGAGAGAAAGAATTTTCTCCAAAATGAAAAGAGAAAACAAATACCACAAGATGATCACGTCGATCCTCAGAAGATTGCAAATCTAAGATGATAAGTTGCTACATCGATATTGAGACAGGTTCTATACAAAAATGATCAAGTGATTGAAGATTGAGGTTTTCACTTTGATGCGAGAAGAAGAATGATCATCATTTCTACATATAAGAAAGTCATACATTACATTTAGAGACATTTAAGTGCATTCATATTGTCATACATATATACATAATTCTTATAGTTTTTTCAAGAAAAGAAGAGAAAGAGAAGTCAGAATTCAAGCCTCGAATGGAGGGAATTACATTCAGAGTGGAAAAAACTCAAGAATTGAGGAACCCAATCCACAGAACGATCATTATTTTAAAACGGGGCATTTTACCCAATCGATATGATATCATTAAAGAAACTAAGTTTTATTTTCAATGGTTTCTTGACATGATGTTTTCAAATGTTATTTTAAAGAAACTAGGTCTGATTTTCAGAGGTTTCTTGACATGATGTTTTTAAATGAATTTTAAAGAAGCTAAGTCTGATTTTTAGAGGTTTCTTGACGATTACTCAACCAATATGATGGTTTCAAAAGTTTTTAAGAAACTAAGCTTTATTTTAAAGGGTTTCTTGATTAGTAAGTCCTTCGGGCCATCAATAAGTCTTTCGAGCATAATGATTAAATCCTTCGGGTCATTAGTAAGTCTTACGAGCATGATGATTAATTCTTTCGGGCCATCTATAAGACATTTGGGCAAGATGTTTTCATATGATAATTTGAAAAATGAGAAAGCAAGTTTCAAATTTTTCTCATTTAGTTTTTTATGAAAATTGATTTTTTTATTCGGGGGACCATCTCAATTATTCTACTCGATAATTGAATAAAATCAAATAGGATTAATATTAGAGTCTACACTTCTAGGTATATGCCTTTAGGTTCTTTGATTTCATAATTTGACACCTTAAGCTAGAAAAATCCTTTAATTTACCTTAGCTTAATTAGGATTAAATAAAATTTTATTTGATTGCATTGTTTTTTAAACTTAAGGAAATGTTCACGTATTAGGGAATTAATGGTATATCTCTCGCAAGTATGCTCAGGGGGTGACTACTGGAGATTCCCAAAATAGGTCGATATCATTTTCAAAGACCGCATCGTGATTTTCTAAAATCGAGGCAATATTCGATTATCGAACACAATACCTGATCTCCCACGTTTATGCTAGGGGCGAATGTTATCGGCTTTAATAAACGAATACCCTTTTCAACTTTGCATCTGTAATGATTTTCAAATTAAATAAAGATCTAACTCAAAATTTTCAATTATTAATAAATGGTAATCAACTAAGTATCAATTTTTGGGCGCTTGTGGGGGTGTTAATCCTTCCCCACGCATAACTGACTCCCGAACCTGATTTTTGGAATTTCGCATACCTTAAAACTTGGTCTTTTGATAAAAATAAAATATTCTATTAAAATCACTCGGTTTTCACGGTGTCCCAATTACACCTTAAATGATTGGTGGTGACTCCTCATATTTTGAAGATTCTTTTCAAAGAGAAAACCCCCAAGCCGATATCAGTCGTTTCCTCACCCCGAGCGAAAAAAATGTCGACAGCTTGGCGACTTCACTGGGGACGTTTTGGTTTTTTTTTTAAAAAAAAATTGAGAGTTGAGCCACGAGTTAGTTATCCTATATTTATGATTCTAAAAATTACAAGTTCGATCTTGTTTAATTATCTGTTCATTATATTATTTTAAAAGGAAAAAATAGATTTTCTATTTGGTTAATGCTTACACTTCTGTGAAATTATTTAAGATTGCGGCATATCATAGCTCTAAACCCGAGCTTTAAACCGGTTTAACTAAGTAGGGAGAAAGATCACACCTCACGAGGAGCATTGGGCTTACTTATGTGGGTCTAATAAAGTGTCTCTAGAAAGTATCCTAAGTTGCCTATCCGGATATTATATTTGAGATACGCTTTTACTGGTGTGATCCCCTGATCTGAACCCGATTTTAAGTATGTAATGGGCCAGAATTAGGGTCAACCTTAGCAAGTTGTAAAGATGGCTCGGGAACCTTATCTAGTACCCAGCCTCATATATAGAATTTAGTAAACCTACCACGCTAGAGCCATGTGGATAGCCTAGAAGAACTAGAACACATGTAGTTAGGATTATTAATTTCCTTTGTATGCTTTATTTTCCAGTCTCAACTTTGATTTGAATTTAATTATTGTTGCTAAGATTACATTTCTTTGACTAATCATTTTAACTAACTTGATTTTTTGTCTTGTTTCTACTAATATTGATTTTCTTTTGTTTGGTCTTGTTGCATTTTTGCATGAACATGACATATCATTCAAAGGTATTGATCCCTTAAATAACTGATCATTTAGAAGGTTCTTGAAAAACAATAACACAATAATGTCTTTCATGGGGTTAGGTAGAATTTCGAAGATGTTATACGTATATCGAGTAGCATCAAGAGAAAGTCTACCTACTAAAGAGACAAGACCATATGTCGGCCAGCTGAAGTAACAAGTCAGACTCACAAAGATACAACGTCGAAACCAATAGTTGAAGATCACGAACCAGCTGGAAAATTTCTGAATGTAGAAAAAGAAGTAGAAGCTTTGAAGATGATGCAGTACCCATATGCTCGCAGGAGCTAGACAACTTACAGATGGACCAGATTTTCACTTCCCCAGTGTACCAAGACATTGTCAATTTTTCAAGAATTGTTCAAGGAACAATTACTTTTGGGATCAATTCCTTGTTGCATTTGCATCTCGTATTTTGCACTCTCATTTTTGCATCTTTGCATTTGCATGTGCATCTTTCCATTTTTACATTAGTATATATACATTGTACATTACATGGTATACGTCGCACCTCAATGTGCATTAATCTCGGATCCGGGAATAACTTGTGGAGAGTCTTGTGATAAAAGTTTTGAGGTAAGAAGAAGTCACTACATTCGTACCTAGCAAAAGATTGAGAGCTATGGATGTGATGTTAGCGCCGTATGAAGTTTTAGGCACATCATTGAGATCCGCGGGGCACTGAGAAGTAGGGCCTAAATTTTGTTTGACACAAGGGTATTGAACTTTAACTCGTAATGAGACATTCTGGGGCCAATTACCAAGAAATTCTTTCATCCACCATGAAACCTTGTTGCATTGGCCTTGTCCTACTTGAACGTGTTTTTGTTCTTTCCTCAATAGATACTTTGTTAATGAACTTATGTCATTTTCCAAGGTTATGAGCAATAAATCAAGTTTTAATCTTGTAATTCTTTGAATATCGAACAAATTAAAGGTTCTTTTATTACTTCATTAATTATAGATCGTTGACAATGGGCAAGATTAAACCTCTTGTTACCTATAAAGCTGAACACCCTTACTCGTTTCCTTACATGGTATGTGCTCATTATCAAAATACCGAACTTTGACATCACATCCCTTTGAAACAATAAAGTCATGCCCTTATTCCCCGAGGCACAAAAACTTGTACTTTTACCTTCCCAGACAGAAATAACCCTTCCATGACATTACATTTTCTAGAATTACGACTTTAAAGTCACATATTTCCCTTCCTATACACAAAAACAACATTCATTTCCCAACCTCAATAAATCCTGGGGGCATAACGAGGACATTTCCTACAAGAAAGACAAGATGGAGTGTTGCAGATCAATTTTTTGTAAGAGAATTCGAATAATTGGGGCATACTAGGAGAAAATAAAAGAAGAAGAAATAAATGGAATCATGTAAATAATTCTATCATGCATTAATTAAATTGTTTTCATGTAAATAAGGTTAATCCTGAATACTCGTTCCCCTGTGGATACCTCTTTTACTAAGACTTCTATGTATGAGATGATGAACTGCTTTGTTTCATTTATCCTTTCAAATATATATATATATATATCCCTAGTTGTCCCCTTTTGAGCCTATAGTATTTTTTCTTTTGATTCAACCCTAAACAATGATCACCCTCCACACTGGGGGGCAAAGGTGAAGGACACTAGCTCACATGAATGAAGACCATCAACCTAGATTTTGCTACAGAAGCAAATTATGATGAAATAAAGTGAGAAATAACAAGATACCGCAATGTAGACCAAATACGAAATGCTCGAAAATCAAATCGTATTGACGACACAGAGAGAAAAAAATATAGCAAGAAAAAGACATAAAAAGATAGAAAAGAAAGAAAAAATGAAAAAGAAAAAAGAAAAAATAAAAAAGAAAAAACGAAAAGAAGAAAATAAACAGATCTAACACTTCAAGATGAGTGACTCAAATCAATTCACCCGAAGATCATGAAACACCAAAGAAAAATAAAAAGAGAATAAAAGACACGCAAACAGATTTAAATCGAGCAAAACAAGATTGAAGACAGTAGAATGAATTGATCTTTGGTTCAATAACCCTTAAACACTTATTTGGGCCTATTTATCCATTTCTTTTATAACTGTGAGCCCTAGCCTATGTTATGTGCCTGAAAAGTCCCTTCTAATCATACATGAATTTCTAAGTGGAGAGACTGTCTTCAAATTTCATTCTGCCCCTTAGGGTTAATTTTATTTTCTAAAAATGGTTTATAAAATCTTTAATGCATGATAGGAAAAATAATAAAATAAGGGTTCAATAGGTAAAATTTTAGATAACGTCTTGAAACCAAAGCAGAATTCGAGTTGAAAACCTAAAAAGGCAGCTCGATCGTGAATATTATCAACCACTACATAGAAGGAAGACCTTATACATCTCTTGATAAAGCATTGCACAGTCCAAATGTGCTTACGAGGGTTGAGAACTAGTGAACATTTCCAAAAGAGAAGTATAATCGTTGCTTCATCAGATCAATGAACACCAGAATCAAGAACGCAAGAAGCCAACCTGAAACACATTACATCCCTTAATTAACTTGAAACACATTACCTTTCCAAGTAAGCATAAGCATTTTATCAGCATTAATCTTTATATTTTTCAAATGAATATAATTTTTGAAGGAATAAAAGAAAATTTGACTTATTTGATATTCAGTGAACTCTTGTTTTACAATTTGTTTTTATTGTGAGCCGGAAGAAAATGACAACACTTTTGAATTTTATTCAACATTTTTTCACATTTCTAAAATAAAATAAAAGAGAAACATTTTCAATCAGGAAAATCTCAAGTTAAAAAGGTCTTTGAGGCTAGTAAGGCTCATGCTGTCTCTATCAGAGAAAAGGAACAAATGATGCCAGAAACAATGAAGTATTTATTAAAAGCAAATAATCTGAGAGATTAGAAGGACTGGATGACAGAATTTCTAACATTTCATTGTGATGTTGTCAGAAACAGATGATCGTCTTAGTTGAAGATGACACATATCCTGGCTCATAGAAAAATGAAAGACAGCTATGATCACTTCTTAAGTGTCCATCTGGTTGTGGCATCGTGAAGAGAAGCTCTCAAGCTATTGGATAACATTTCTGATTAGTGACACCAGAGTGGAACCATTCAAAATCAAGGTTTTGGCACAAAGAGAGCCATGAGTACCCACAATAGGGCATTACCTAAACCAGATGTCGTTAAGATCACAAGATTTAAACCAAATAGACATGGTGAATGACCCCCGTCGCTTGGAGTGTCAGGGTCAAAAGATGAACACAAAAAGAGCTCACCTTAAATTTAACCATTCATGCTTCGGTTGTAAGGACTCTCGAGAAACAATTATGACTGAAAAATTGAGTCAAAGATGTGTAAGGTGCCCAGTAATCTACCTGATAGCAACAAGAATTCAATGGATGAGGCACTTCTTCTAGAATCATATTGAAGAAGCAAGACAAAAGTTAGAAGATGAGAAAGACGTGTTTGTTCTGGATGATTATTTTGATCATATTGATATTGGGGGCAGACTCTATACAAAAGTGATTAAGTGAAAGAAGATAGAGATCTTTATTTGAAAGTCAAAAGAGGGTTACTGGTGAACATTTATGCATTTAAGAGAGTCATGCATTATATTTTGATACATATTGCATTCACATTTCATACATCAAAGCATATCTTTACAGATTTTTCAAGAAAATAAGAAAAAGAAAAGTCAGAAATCAAGCCTTGAAAGAAGGGAATTATATTTCGAATGATAGAACCTCAAAAATTGAGAAACTCAATCCAAGAATAATCATTACTTTGATGTGATGGCACCTTACCCAAACAACATGATATTTTCCAAAGAAAGATTTTAATGAAGTTAAGCCTAATTTTTAGGGGTTTCTTGATTTTTGCAAATGATTTTTAGAAACTAAGCCTGATTTTTAGGGTTTTCTTGATGATGATTTTCAAAGAATTTTTAAAGGAAGCTAAGGCTAATTTTTAGGGGTTCCTTGATGACAACTAAGAAACTAAGCTTGATTTTCAAGGGTTTCTTTATGGGTAAGTCCTTTGGGCCATCAGTAAGTCTTTCGAGCATGATGCTTAAATCATTCGGGTCATCTATAAGTCTTTTGAGCAAGATGATAAGTCCTTTGGGCCATCCATAAGACTTCAATCAGGATGTTTTCAAAATGAGTTTTTAGAAACTAAGCCTGATTTTCAAGGGTTTCTTGATAATTATCTCCAAATAATTTTTAAAGGAAGTTAACCCTAATTTTTAGGGGTTACTTGATGACAATTAAGAAACTAAGCTTGATTTTCAAGGGTTTCTTGATGAGTAAGTCCTTCGGGCCATCAATAAATCCTTTAAGTCATCCATAAGACCTCTAGGCAGGATGTTTTCACATGATTTTCAAAAAATGAGAAAGCAATTTTCAAATTTTCTCATTTAAAGCTTTTCTGAAAATTAATTTTTTTAAAAGTAAGAAAATGATTCCCAAAGTTTCTTACTTAGTAAGTTCTTTGGGTCACTAGTAAGTCTTTCGAGCATGGTTATTAGGTCTTTCGGGCCCACCATAAGACTTTCAAGTATAATGCATTTAAAATGGACAACATAATTTGCAACAGTAAAAGGCCATCATACATATATATACAAGCATTTGTAGAATATGAGTACACACATTCTTCCTATCAAGTATTGAATATCTGACAGGAATTCAAAGAGCCAACAAATATTTCATTTCACGACTTTAGCAAAGAATCAATCCATATTTTTCACCATTGAAAGAAATAGATCTCAACAAAATTTGAGGACCGGTGTATCAATACCTTCGGGTACTTCAAACACAATTATTACTAACACATGATAATCTTTTACATGTTTGAAAATCTTCAAAGAGAAGATAAACCGATCAATATTTCCAATGAAGAGTTCATAATGAGAAGAACTCATCCGACAGAGGAAAAAGATGTTCATAATGAGAAGAGCTTGTTAGACCTATCACTCGATTCATGGCATTTTGAATCAGTGACACCTTATTTGAGGGATTGACATTTTTTATGGAGAGTTCATAATGATAAGAACTCATTCAACGAGGGAGAAAAAGTTCATAATAAGAACTTGTTCAATCTTGGCTCAACATTTCCAGTGGAGAGTTCATAATGAGAAGAACTCATCCAATGAGGGAGAAGAAGTTCATAATGAGAAGAACTTGTTCAACCTTTAATCAACGTTTCCAGTAGAGAGTTCATAATGAGAAGAACTCATCCAATGAGAGAGAAGAAGTTTATAATGAGAAGAACTTGTTCAACCATGGATCAACATTTCCAGTGGAGAGTTCATAATGAGAAGAACTCGACAACGAGGGAGAATAAGTTCATAATGAGAAGAACTTGTTCAATCTTGGCTCAACATTTCCAGTGGAGAGTTTATAATGAGAAGAACTCATCCAATGAGGGAGAATAAGTTCATAATGAGAAGAACTTGTTCAACCTTGGATTAACATTTCTAGAGGAGAGTTCATAATGAGAATAACTCATTCAACGAGGGAGAAAAGTTCATAATGAGAAAAACTTGTTCAACCTTGGTGAAACCATCACAGAAGGAAGTAGATTGACATCCCCAGTGAAGAGTTCATAATAAGAAGAATTTGCCTTATCAGAAGAAATTGGAGATCAAGATTGTAGCAGTCCAGGCTAGATAAAAAACTGGTACATATTATATTTTCTCTATTCATGTTCCATAACAATGAGCAAAGAGGGGTAGTTGTAACCACCATTTTTTTGTTTTATTATCATTATTTTATTATATAAAAAATATATTACAATATTGTAGTAGTTTGGCGTATTAATACCCCAACCAACCCATGTATCAGACCACCTTTTCCCCAAAAATTTTGGAATAAAAGAGATTTTCTTTGACTTTTTTCCTCTCCATTTTGGCATTCTTATTTTCCTTTCTCATTTTATTTTCTTTTGTTTCGCGGGTTTCATGGGGGTTGCCATGTAACACCCCCAACTCGTACCCAACCGAATACGAATCCAAGGTGTCACATTCACTTTTGAAAACTTTGACTCTTACAAATTCATGAGAATTTAAACTTTCATTCAAAATAAAATTCATTAATTTACATAAGTTTAACCAAAATAATACAAAATTGATCAGAGCATGTGTAATTCACCACTTATCTACATGGCAACACACTTGATATAATAGAATACATACTTTGTGAATTGCTTCTGATCTGATAGACTAATAGGTATATTGTCTCTGCAATTCCTAACTCTGATTCTCCTATTTTTTGGTACCTACGTGTGAAACACTCAACGCTAAGTCACAAACTTAGTGAGGCATAATATAATATATAATCATGAATTCATGAAACATGAAATCCTATAATCCTAATGTGACATTTCAATTTGCATATATCTACTAACTATAACAAATCATGGAATGCAAAAATAAAACATATCATCTTATGAGGTATTTAATTCGGTTTATCTTTGGGTGGCCTTGTACATTACTGAGAATATGGTACATGATTACATTGAGGTTGTGAACAGATGCTGTCACCACAACTCGTATAAATTCCCTAGGGACACTTAAAATTTTGTCCCGAAGACCACATATACACATATATGCCCCGAAGGACCACTCCTTAAGATCACATATATTCCAAAGGACCAAATATGTGTCCCAAAGAACCGCATATATGTTCCAAAGGATTACATTTATATCCTGAAAGACCACATAGAACCCTCG